>NC_140579.1:1013462301-1013617301 GCF_964204655.1 Triturus cristatus
AGCTCCTAGAGCTTTCAATGTTTTTATACCTAACAGGTTTTCTGGACATGATTTTGTAAGCAATAAATCTGTAGTTCGTGTCAAGGGACCAATCGTAAGTGGAAGAGGCTGTGAAACTTCGTTAATGATAGGTTTTCCTGAAAAACCAAGGGAAATATTCTGTGAGCCTGAGAGGGGTGCCCCTGGAACTTCACTACGTTTTATGGTTGTTCGGCTTGCCCCTGTATCAAGTAAAAATTTTCTATCTTGGCCTAATAGTTCACTGTGTACATAAGGTCCTTCTTGATCTACAGGGACCTCGATAAGGGGTAAGCCAACTTCCCTCTCTAGGCTGTTTCATGAGTATCGTTGATAATCAGGATAGTCATACTGTGCGGTCTGGTACATCTGTCGTGTCGTTGTTGGTGTGGCAGCAATAGGCTGCGGTGATGGAGCTGGCATAGACTGTTGCGGAGCTGGCATGGCCTGTGCATGCTGCGGGGCTCCTTGTTGGTTCTGATCCTGTCTAAGTGGCCGTGGTCTTTCTTTTGTATTACCTATGGCGATATTATGTTTTAAAACTGGACAATCGTGTACATAATGACCTGGCTGTTTACAATAGTTGCATGTCCCTTTTACAGAACCTGCTGAAACACTGGACTGTGTCATACCCTTTTTATGACCGTCAGCTGGAACTGTCTGGGAAACTAGCATTTTCATTTTCGTGTCTTTCATGCGTCTTTGTTCATGTTCTTGTTCCTCTCTAATTCTATTGTGATGGTACTGTAGCATTTGTAACATTTGTGACGGAGTGTTACCTTGCCAGGTACTCTCGAATTTCAATACTCTATTCTTAACTTGGGGCAAGGCATTTTCAACTAATTTTGTCACAAACAGATGTGGATACGATTCGCTACTTGCTTTTATTCCACTATTTATACCAAAACATTTTTCGAATCGGGCATAAAAATCACTAGTGTCTTCATCTTGCTTTTGTTTACAGGCTGATATTGCACCCCAGTCTTCCTTTTTCGTAGTTAATAAACGTGGCAGTACCTGTACTAATAAACCTGGTAGTATTTTGGTCTTGGCCCCAAGCCCTAAACCTGGACCTCGAGCTGTTTCTTCGTTTTCTAATGCTGTCCAATCTATCTTTTGGTCTCCCACCTCCCAATCCTTTTCTTTGCGTTTTTCATAAATGCCCGCAGGCATTAATACCTTTAATATTTTCATAATGTCGGGATAGGTATACTCTCCCATGAGCAGCATGTCTTTAATTTCACGGTGGAAACCCGCTGGGTCTTTGTCATGACTGGGTACCACTTTCTTCATTTCTAATAGTTCCATTTTAGATATGGGTGTGTATACAAACACACGTTTAAACTGATTGTCATCACCTTTTATCGGGTGCACTTCGCGTAAGGGATTCTGTCTATCCATATAATACGTCGTTCTTTCCTTGATGGGCAGTGAGACATGTTCGGGGCATACAAAAAGAATGTACTGCTTTCTGGATTTTAGTATTTCCCTAATTAACTCAGTACCTGAACCTCTCCATTTATTCGTGAGTAATTCAGTCAATATATCAGGTAAGGGACTAGGATCGGAGTGTTGGCTTTTATATAATATAAGGAGTTGTTGAATCATGTAGATACCAGCTAAACGCTGTTCATCTGGGGTGAGGTTCAAAAACGTGTGCGCTAGTGTATCATCACTATATTTTCCGGGACTGTCAACCCAGTGAACGGCTGACCTAGCTAATTCTTGTTCGTCCATAGAATCGAGTATATGATAACCCCTTCGTTCTCGGAGTAATTTGTCAGCGGCTTGGAACGAATGTTCGGGGGACCTTATATTTATTATAGGGGTTTGGAAATTTCTGTTATTTTCTGGACGTATCGGACGTATCGGATCAGTAAAGCCTCTAGTATTATTACAAGATCTTCCTCTACCTACATAGGCCATGGTTTCTAACTGTCCTGTGGGCAGTTCTAATTCTTCCTCCTCCTCGTTTTGTTCAGGCTGGTCTACCGCCAATCTTTCTTCGTGTATTCGTTCTACTTCTTTGCGGATCTTTCGGCACATAGCTACTATACTTAATAATCTATCATGTCTCCCCTCTGATATATTCCGACTCCATGTGGTAAGAATTCGCATTTCCTCCGGATTTACCCCTGGTCGGTCTTGATTTCTGATCACACAATTTATGAGGAAACGTAACAGTTCCCCCTGTATCTCCACTTTCTGGTACTCCATGGCTCTATTAATACTTTCAGAATCTCGCCCTGACTGGACAAAGTGATATATATTTTCTAAATGTGTAGTCATTCCTGGTAGCCTCCCTAAATATATTGCAGCTCGTCGGATACGTAATGATGCCAGCAGCATTTCGTCCTCTTTGCCGGGCACAGGGTCATATCTACAATCTACTAGAAGTTCCTTAAGCATGTCGGGAGTTACTAGTTTGGGCGTACGTTGGTGGGCTAATTCTTGAAAGGAAAGTTTATTTACTCTGGGTGTTTGTCGTACCTCCTGTAGCACCGCCTGGGGTGCTGGATGTGAAAGGATTCGTTGAACGTGATATAGCAACCATAGGTGTGGGTACAGCTGTAGAAACAGATGTGCTTGCCGGAACTTGTGTCGGAGTTTGTTGTTGCGGAGGTACAGACGGAGGGTCTTGGCGTTGAACCCCCTCGGCAGACGGTCTATGTGGTGCAGTATTAGCATACTCGGGAGCTGCGTCGTCTAAATAAGAGGAAAGGAAAACATCTTCTGCGGTTCTGGGATGCCCTTTGGGATGTGCTTTTATCGGAAACAATGGAGGTGGCAAGTTTTTTTGGTATTTCCGGAGTAGCCTTAGGTAACCCTTCGGCCAGAAGAGGATACATACCATTCATAAGGGCATTTCTTTGTCTGTCTACTTGTTCTGTTTTTGCTCGGGTACCTTCTTCAATTAATAGATTTTCTCGGACTTTATTTGAATTCTCCTTACTTTTCTCTTCCTGTCTGAGTGCTTTTTCTGTACGTCTATATGATTCTTTACGCCATAATTCAATGGCATCTTTCTGTGATTGTCTAGCTTTCTTTTTCCATAATTCTTCCTCTACTTTCATGATGCAATCTGCATCCCAGGTCCCAGCTGCGGGCCACCTCTGACTTTCTGGTAATTCCTTGGTGTAGTCTACCCATAAATCAAGAAATAATATGGCGTCTAGGCCATGTTTATGATACATGAAGTACCCTGGAGTGTCCCTAGGAGGAATGGGAACAGCTTCTTCGAGTACCCCTTTTCTGGTTTTGATCTGTCTTAATTTCGAAAAGAGCGGCATATTGAGAACTGATCTGAGACCTAATTTTGAACACGTTTAATACAACAAAACACAATAATGAACAGTCATTCATACCACAATATGCAGAACGTATTTAAAACATTTAACATTTAATATTTAATGAACAACAATGATGGCCATTTAGGGAACTAGTCACTAAGCATAATACTCGGCACTAACTAGGTATTCTGAATTATATACTAGACATACTAGATATACTGCTAAACAGTACAGATACACTGCTGAAACAGTGCAGACCGGATTTGTGTACCCAAACCCGTCTTGACCGGCACAACCTATGTGCACGTCAGAACGCCTCCCCGGCAATGGTACTCACCGGGTAGCTCGGAACGGAAGGCCTCGGAACTGAACTGAACTGGACTTGGACCGGACTGGACTCGACTCGAAACTTCGGAACTTCGGAACCTGGTGGGCCTCTGTATACCTCGGATCTTGCTCTCTCAGCTAGGCTCTGGTCGGGATACTTCGCACTTCTCACCGCCTCGTCTGGGTGTTGATCGCAGCCTCAGTTACCCCCGCTCGGCAGGAGGGAGATACAGGAAATCCTGTGGGTACGCGTTGTTGTCCGTCCAGCTGTGGCAGGAGACCGGGCCTGCAACGCACCTCCGGCGCGTGAGATGAGAAAGTGTCCCTGTTCGGGCGCCATATATGTGGTAAATAATTTAATTACCGGTACTTAATTTGATGCGGAAAATTAATAAGAATAGCTCAGTAAAATAAGAGGCAGAATCCGTGGTATTAGAGATTCGGAACGGGCTTTATTCCAATAACAATTCGAATTGTTGGCTTCATATTCCATCACCACGGAGGTTCAGGAAGTGAAGGACCATACATTATTGACAGGTAATCATTTTTATAGAAGAGGCATTACAGTGAAACAGATGCAGGAGGCGTAACAGTTGATAACAGAGATAAAGATATACATGCGTAACTAAAATGGGTGTAACTAGGCGTAACCAAAGAACGTCATTAGGTATGATGTCACAAATGGGTGGTTCCATGAAAGAATTTCGCAATGTCAGCAAAAATACTTGGCAGAGATGTGCGCGCAGCAGCATGACGTGTGATTTGACGTGCAACTAGGGGGAGAGAGGGACTTGACATTTAGCTCTACATGTGGAGACAGAAGTCTGGGGTTATGTCAACCTAATCCCAAATCATATCTAATATCCTATGTTTAAAGAACTGTGTTATCCAAAAAGAAAGGTCTCTTAGGATAGAATCTTATTCTATACTGACTATACTGACTGTTAGTGCGTGTACAAGCGTCTAAGTGTCTACACTAGATGCGAGGGGGTAGGAATATTCCATGGTAACAGGGTTTATGAATTACTTGCATGAGGACAGCGAGGCCTGGTCCCTTTTCACGGTAGCTGGAGGAATGTTTACCTAAACTGCTAGACAGGAATGCATCGGATGAGGGGCGGAGGAGATAATCTTGAAGGTGAAGTACAGTTTTCTGGCAGGCTACGGGCTGGATCAGGCACCGTTAGCCGCACAGGGAGTAGGACAAAGTTCATGGTCACAGATGCAGGCTCAGACTGGAGCTTTCAGAGGCAGAAGGCAGGAAAAGGCTTGGTAGCAGAATCAGGGCCTACTCGCCTGGACTGTAAAATGGGATAAATGAACCATATAAAGCCGGTGGCCTTTCATACTTAGGAATAGAATATCCAGCCCATTCATGGCGGATCTGAAAGAGGACATGTTGACGGTGGACGCACATGTGTTTGCGTCTTCATAACTGGAACTGGAGGGAACATACATGTACTTGTGATTTATACATGAAACCGTTGGGGTCCAAGATAGGGGACATAACCGACCATAAAAATCCATATTTCCACAATCTCACATGGAACCAAGCACTCTGCCTTCAGGATTGTTAAGGCCTGCCATAGGAGTGGCTTATAGGTTACCAGGTGTCCCATTTAAGGTTAGGTATAGGTATACTACACCTAAGTAAGAGGTGATTACACCAACTTACCCCAGCTGAGTGATCAGCCAGTTGTGTCAGATTGTTAGGCCAAGCCTGGGGTGGCATAATACATGCTTCAGCCCCTGGCAGGCCTTGGGTACACCAATGCCCTGGGTACCTAGTGTACACTGGTACAGGGGCTGACAGGGTGATCCACTTCCAATTGGTTATGCACCTAGGGTGCATAGTTTCAATTTAGTAGAGAGAACAGCAGGCTGGGGGTCTGATTGGCAGGCCCACAGCCTCAATATGTCAAAAACCAGTGAAGCAAAAAGCAAAAATTTGGGGTGACCATAGGATAGCAGACCCTACTCTCCTACACACACTACAAGAGGTCCTCTGGCGGAGGTCAGAGCTTCATAGGCAGTCAGAGGCTCCACCTGGCACAGGGTGGGCACAATAGCATCGCGGGGTGTGTGCGCTTTAAGTGCCGCAAGTGTAACGAAGTGAAAAGTGATTTGGGAGTTTTAGAAGCGGTTGATGAAAGAAAAGCTGTACCCGCGGCACTGACAACCAGACACAAGAGTCCATTGGCTGCTAGGTACCGGCGGGTGCATAGACTCAAGAAGTCAGTCAGTAAGACAGCAGCTGCTTGCAACTCTGGGTTTAATTGATGTGATAATGCAAATAAAGTTCAAATATTATGGGCTGTAGATCGTTGGGGTATGAATCCTGACTGATCAGGTAATATATTAGTCATCAGTGGTTGTAGTCGTTTGGCAATTAGTTTGGTTAATATTTTAGTGTCCGTGTTTATTAGTGATAATGGTCTGTATGATTCACAGTATTCTGGGTTTTCGTCCGGTTTCAAAAGAGCTATGATCATAGCCGCTCTTAACGTGGGCGGTAGTATCGTTCTATCACGTGCATCACCATACATTTCTACAAGGTGCGGAGCTATCAGGTCAACATACTCCTTATAAAATGTGCTGGTAAAGCCGTCTGGGCCTGGAGCTTTATCATTGGGCAGTGTTTTAATCACTTCTGTTATCTCTTCAATCGTGATGGCTTGTGAGAGATATTCCCTTTGGGCACCTGAAAGCCATGCTATTGCAATGTCCTCGAGATACACTAACATTTCTCGTGAATAAGCAGTTTCACGTGATGCGTATAATTCTCCGTAGGTACTCATAAAGGTTTTTAATATCCCTTCTGTGTCATAGTATATAGTTTCTTGATGGTCCTTACTTTTAAGTTAGGTCTGTGTGGTGTGTCTACTACAGATTTTGTTTGCTAGTACTCGCCCTGGCCTACCTCCCTCTCCATAAGTTCAAGCTATGCTACGCTTAGAAACGTATTTGAGTTCATCTTCCGCAAAATCTTGATATTCAGACATTACGTTTCTGATATCACCCAGTAGGGTCGTGTTTTGAGTACGTTCAAATTCCTGTTCCAGGGCTTTAAGCTTGGTTTTGCGTTGGGTAAGCTGTTGACGAATGTCTTTCAGAATGCCTGCATTTGTGCTAATACAGACCCCACGTATGGTTGCCTTATAGGCCTCCCATAGTAGACTAGGATCATCAACCGAGGGCTGATTCAATGTAAAATATTCCTCTATGGCCCGTCTAATGGAGATGTTATATGTAGAGTCCAATAGCGCTTTAGCATTAAATCTCCATATATATGGTGGTGGTATATAATGAGGGGGTTCAATAACCAGAAGGAAAGGCTTGTGTTTTTGGCAGATGTGTAATGTCTTTTGTCCATGTGGCTACTTTCTCAGTCGCAAGCCAGTAATCGATGCGCGACCAGCTTTAATGAATTGTCGAGTGATGTGTAGCTTCCATATGGTGTGGATTGCGCAGGCGCCAAATGTCAACCATTGTAAAGTCTATCATGCCATCTTTTACAACCTGGACTGCTAACTTGTGTGGTTCTTTTGTAGTCCTTGAGCTATCCAATTCGTCATTTAATGTCAAATTTAGGTCGCCTCCCCATAGTAATTCTATTTCAGGGATATCTCTAAGTTTCTGCCATATATTCTGGAAAAAATCCAGATCGTCTATGTTTAGTCCATAGACATTAACCAGTCTGATATGGTGCCCTCGGATGTGTCCAGTAACAATAATATATCTGCCCAGGTCATCTGTTAAGGTTTGATCAATAAGGAATTCTACACCGTTCTTCACCAGTATAATGACCCCTCGAGAATAGTTAGAGTACGAGGATAATATTACTGTCTCAGCCCATTTACTTCTGAACGGACATTTAGTTGTTCTTGCAAGGTGCGAGCAGCATTGAATGAAGCCAGAGAGGAGACGCCATGCGCGTGCACATCGACTCTCCCTTCCGAACGAAACCGACAACAATAGAGTCTCGCCAAGGCGAAAGCAGCGCATGCGCTGCGTTCGCCAGGCGAGACCTAAAAAGGTACATGGTAGGCCCTAGATATCTTTGGCTCTTGAAGAACGGGGTTGCAATTTCGCATATATTTAAGTTCTTGTGTTACAGAGGGCAAGACCTCTTAGCCAATCTTCTATCATAATTGATTCATCATGAACAGGAAATCAATGAATATTCTATTCCACACAGCGCCCCTCCTTGTGATGTAGATTTCAGTACACAGTTCTTACTATAGACTGTAACACCAAGAACTTCTTCAGTGTAAATGCTGATGTGGAGCTCCCTCAGTTCACACAGAGGAGTAGAACAGTGGGCTCAGAGCCCGTTTGCAATTGTTGCACCGGATTACTTTTGACATCTCCAGTGCAGTTTTAATTTGCTTGAGAAGGGCACGATTGATGCAGGCACAGAAGTCTGAGGAGAAAGGGATGATGTGTCCTGGACACAATGGGTCTGCAGAGAGGTGGATGGCCTGTGCTGGACACAGTGTCTGAGGGGAGTGGTATGATCTTTCCTGAGTACAGAGCGGCTAGGGGGACAGGAGTAGTCTATTAAATAAATCACAAGAAGTAATTGAACACCACACATCCTGATCTCACAAATTTGAAGGTGCTGTCATGTGTGTTAATGAAGAAAAAAGAAGGCACAGTGAAATCAAATCTGCTTGGGATCAGACAGGTTGATCCAACAGGGAAGTCGGGATTGACCTAAGGTTTTGTAGTTTTAAATTGTGCAATTCAGCCACTAGATGATTACTTCTCAGACCCTCCAGCATTTCGCGATTCACTGAAAAAAATTGCGTCATTGGCTAACTAGCACGATGGCCGCGATATTTGCAATATTGGCCGCGATATTTACCATAAAGTGTCTACAAGGAGACACCAAAACAAACAATGTCCTTGTATTGGCTGTGCGCGCACACATTTGCGTGCCACCGTCCAATATCTGCTTCCTCCTGGTCAAGCTGTGAGAGGAGACGTGCGCATTACAAATTCCCATTTCTGTAGTGATCTTTTTGAAAAGAAGTCGCCAATATTCTTCCCAGTTTCTGTCTTCTTTTAAGACCTCTCCTTCCTCATCAACAATTCCTTGTTCGTCATAGACTGCCAGCTGCTCCTGGTGACTTAAAACTGCATAAACTTTACCAAGGGTCAGGAACTTAGGTGTGGCCTCATCCTTCTGTTCCTCAGGGACTTGGTCAGGGTGCACCTTCAGAGAGACGCGATGGAAGACGCAGCGGATCTCTCCTTCGCAGGACGTCATCCCCTTCAATCCCAACACCAATTACAGGTCTGTTGTACCATAATAAAGCTCGCAGCGCTCCATGAGGCCCTGCCTTAAAAAGGACGGCATCAACCTCCACTTGGCAACTTTAGTGGTGACCTTTTTAAGGAGGGGTTGCGAGCTTGGAAGTGTGTGGAGGACAGGAGAAGCGGATACTCTGTGGGCATATTTGTCATTTCGGCTTTTTGAAGGGGGCTCTCCCTCTTCTTCAACCAAAAGTGCCTCTACCCCTGGCCACCCCCCCCCCCCCCGTCTCCAATGGCTCTTTCGTGTCTCCTCACCCTTTGTCTGCAGCTCCTTTCTTTTTATGTCACCTCATTTCCCTATGGTGCTTTAGAGTGGGCTTTCGGAAATTTGAGCGCTGGAGGGCCGATCACCATTACCAGACTTCAAGATAGGAGAACAGTGACAAAGGGAAAACAAGCATTTGCAATGCAATAGGTCTCGCATTTACGCGATTTTGAGCTATTGACATTGCAAATGAGAATGCCTTTTATTTTTGTTTTTAAAACATAAATATAAGGCAGTAGCTTAAACTCGCGTAAATGCGAGATCTATTGCATTGCAAATGCTTGTTTTATTTCTAATTGCTCTTGGACACGGAGGGACCTGGCACACTTAAATCCTGGGGCGCAAGCTAGATCTTGTGGAGGTATGGCTCAAAACCATACTGCAGGGGGGGACCTTACTCTAATGAGAATCGTACCTAAATAGGTAGTCAGCAAAATGCCCACAGGCACATTAACCCTTTAAGGTATTTTGAAAACTGTGACTATGTAGGCAAAAGACACATCTCTTCAGCAAGTGCATTAGCCGCCATAATTATTTTATTATTAATATTAACTATGTATTATAAGCTGAAATTCGTGGAAAAAAAGATTTTTGAACAGGAGCAGGGCAGCAAACATTGTCGTATTAGTTCAGTAACTAAGCCAGCCCTGTTGGTCTGCCTTCTCTTTATTATCCCGCAGGCCTAGCTGTTTCTGTCCTCCTGTTTTGCAAACATTACTTTATGCTTGTTTAACCCCTTGCATGCCCGCCCCTTTCCCCGCCCAGTGCCGCGCCTTCCATTAGCGGGCGGAGTTCATGACGAGCTGGACTCGTCATGGGCACAGCGCCACCGCAGCCCATGACGAGTCCAGCTCGTCATGGGCACTGAAGGGGTTAAAATGTGTAAGAGGCCCTGAGGAGTATTCTCAGCATACAGGGACACAGCAGGTATGTCTTGCCCGCGCAATTTTTCTTTTTTAAAGTTGTTATTATATTCATATAAACCTTACAAAACAAAAAAAAACAGTACAGGCTTACAATAGTATTCATCTCAAAGCAAAATAGCTGTGTGATATATCAATAACAGTGATGATCTAAATAGTACATTACATGGTTTAACAGTGGATCTAAGTTGGTTACATAATTTCACAGGTTAGAGGATGCACTTTCACATTTTTGAGTCTGAAGGTAGTCCATTAGTGATCCAATAGTCTCTTGGCCTAGTCTGCAAGTTGTCTCTGCAGTATGCCATATCCTGAAGCCACTGTTTAGTGCTAGGATAACTCTTGCCACCCCAATGCATCGATACCCTCCTTTTTGCCAATAATAACGAAATTACACAAATTTACGCTTTAGCGATCGTAAATTGTTCACCAGTCCAAGTAAACATATCTGAATTGTGCAGACTATTTTAGTATCCAACATGTCACTGAGCATATTAGTAACATTTTCCCAGTATTTCCGGAGATGGGGGCACTGCCACTCTAAATGCAGGAAATCAGCAGTATCTGTACCACATCTTTGACAACGTGCGTCAGGTCGGAGCCCACATTTATGTAATTTGAGCGGTGTGTGATAAGTTTGATGCAAATACTTATAATGTGTGATGCGCAAATTCCAATTGGGAGTAAGCATATCAGTCAGGGAGCAGCGAGTATACCATTCCTTATCGGTAATAGGCGTTTCCAGTAGTTTGTTCCATCTATCTAATGCTTTAGACGCATTGCCCTCTATATACTCCTGAATTAGCTTATATAGTTTCGTAACTAGATGTATGTTATGGGGGTTTGTGATAATGATTTGCAGCGCTTTTAAAATAGGTGGCTCGCTAGGTAACGTGGGGTATACATTTTTAACGGCGCTCATTAGCCTGTGATACGGAAATTTAAAGAGCAGCGTTTGATTGCTAATATAATCAAGGTCACCAGCGTCTATAAAGGTGCCGTCTTTATAAAGGTCTTCCATTTTATCTATTCCCACCCGTTGTAATAACTCCATTACGACTTTCTCTTGAGTGACTGACAAAGCTGCATGTTGTTGTAGTGGCAATGCTGGTGCATATAATGGTAGTCTATGTGCCAATTTTCCCATTCGATTTACATGCCAAGTTCGTAGTACGAATTGTGTTTATTTCATGTTTGCTCAAATTGTGTGCGTGTATGTGGTAGTATATCATGCAGTGGGATTGGATGGGCATCCTAGCGGACCATCTCTTTACTCCAGAACAACATGGGAAACGGGTTTACAAATTCCTCCCTTGTATTCACTACATTGTCAAACCCCAATAACCCTACCCTCCCCCCTTTTTTCCCATTCCATGATGTCTGCCATCAATAGCTGCAACAGACTCCGTTGTGCACATTGACTCCCCAGGTCACATGACATCCCGTTCAGCATAAGTCCTCCTTCGCTGTTGTGCACGCCACCTTCCGGACTCGGTGGTGAGGGTAGGTCAATTTGCACGGCATGAGCCACGAGAAACGTGAGTAAAACAGCGCTCTTCGCGGAGCGTGTTCTAACTAGTGTTTAACTAATTTTAAAACTCTGCGAATGTATTAAATTGAGATACTACTATTAGCTTCCTCAGCAATCCGCTAATCAGCCCGTCTTTACATTAGTTGGTCTTACGAATGGGCTACCTTTGAGTTCTCTCTGGTTTCCTTCTTGATAGACAGGCTAGTCTTCACATTGTTATACATGCTTTGACAGGGTGTGAGCTATCGTTTTGCCCTGGCTCACCGGCCGAGAGGTCACTCGTACCGAGCGTTCGATGACTCTCACGGGCATGCATTCTTTCTGGGGTCTACAGTCCTCTATCTTGTTAATGAACCTTTGCATGCTAACACGTTATGGCCTACTTGCCTTCACCGTCATTACCTTGTCCATTGTGACCATGAGAGGAAATTACTACCACCCTCTCTTTTTTGTAGTTCACCATTCTTTGGCCCCCCTTTTTTGACTCTCCACGGCGTCATTCCAGCATGATAACTACCTCATTACTTCTTATTGTCTCCATACATTTCACCAGCCTTCCTTTTTGTATATTTCTATTTCAATTTGATTTGTTTTACATTGGCTACACTGACTAGCTTAAAACCGCACTTACACATGAGACTTATTTCTACAGCTGATGACCTGCTGTCTCCATGTTCTAACTTGTTTCACGCTACTTGTTTTTGCATTTATGTTTCATGAATGTCCTAACCAATCCATTATTGGTCCCTTGTTCAGTCCTACTTATTGAGGAATTGTTGCTCATGTTCCATCCACCGAGCACTGTTGTGGTCTGGACATATATACTAAATAGGGTGAGTCATCCTAGATTATTTCTTGCTGTTTTTTAACGAATTCCACACAGGTGATTAGTCACTTTAGTTCACTGTGGGGATTCACCCCCAATTAATGTGTCCTGTTGCGCTTTCACGCATCAGAAGCCACCACCAATTTATGTAAATAAAGATTTAAGAGTCACTTTTAAGGCTGTTTTTTCTATTGCCGTGTCTATTATCCCCTCCCGGAGTATTGAACATACCTACCTTTCCCTTTTACAGGTAGGACCAGACATGAACAGGTATTTTAATTAAGAGATACTGACTTGCTCTATACCACTTTAACTGAGAGTATTAATATTACAACATTCTCTCTTCGTGTAGATAGTTGTTTTTCTAGGTCCTGAAGAATCGCGGGTGTAATAACTATATGCGAGAAACATGTTGACCATTAAATACTAATACAGGCCACTCTTACATGAGACATTATACTCTGTTGAGTGCTACACATTCACGTTTTTAATCAGGGAAGGAGGCCCTCAGAATAAAATTAATTCCTAGCTGGCACTTTCAACCCTGTTTTATATCACTTATTCACATCTACACAATTTAGGCCCCCACACCCACACTTCACCATACGGCAGTTGGATTGAAGATCTCCGACAAAGTGCCCCTTTTTAAGGGAGCCCGTTAGGCATTGCACCGCCAGCCCGACGAGGAGCAGCCCATATGATGAAGCATGACACCTGAAAGGGTTTGTGAGGGCATTATTTCCAACAAATGGATTACCAACTTTAAACGCACAGTGTATTTAGTTGGATCCAGCCTTCCCTTTGACTATTCCTTCTCTTATATCGAGGAACAGCAGGAATACCCCTTTTTGGTAATTTACATTCCTGGGGCAGCCTTTCTTGCTGGACCTCCCACTCCCCTGTGAGCGGAAATAGCCCCTTCTGTCCCTCTTCTTGTAGTTCATTGGATGGGCATCGCCATCTTCAAACCGCCACATGTGGCAAATATCGGATCGGATGGTACCAGTAGTGCGCATATTCACTTGAGCACATAAATAGTAAAGAATGAAATCTGGCACTTTAAAGCCGCCTTTTAAAAAGGGTAACGTTAGTGTGCGTAATTCAATGCATGCTTGTTTACCGGCCCATATAAGTCGGGTGACAGTGGTCAGTAATCTGTGGAACACAGCGGTCAGTGGTGCAATGGGGATGTTATTAAATAAGTAAAGAAATTTGGGCAATATGACCATTTTAACAATGGCCATTCTATCTGCTAATGAGAGCGTTAATTTAACCCATCTCTCTACCTGCTCTTCTAATTTACTCACGGCTGTCCCACAATTCACTCGTATAACTACTTCAGGGTCCCGGTGGTACCAGATTCCGAGGTATTTAACCGGATTGCTCTGCCATTCCAATGGGAATTCTGCCTGACTGGGTGGCGTCTGTTAACGGGATAATTGTGGACTTGCTCCAGTTTATTTGGAGTCCCGATCGTCTCCCAAATTTAATATATTCCCGTAGAAGGGGGGGGGGGGGGGGGGGAGAAGATTAGTGGTGGGGTCAAGGACATACAGCACCATGTCGTCTGCATATATAGCGAAATATTCAAAGGGTGTTGTGGGAATTGCAGGGCTGTATTATTGTGGCACTGTAGTATTTTACATGCCAGTGGCTCTAGCGCAATTGCAAATAGAAGTGGCGATAGAGGGCATCCCTGTCGTGTGCCACATGCAATTTGTATCGTATCTGAGACATATTGATTCACCCTTATTCTTGCGACTGGTGCTGTATATCATATCTTAATCCATTTCATAACGATTGGAGGTAGTCCCATTTTGTGTAAAACAGTGAACAAGAATGTCCATTCGACGTAGTTGAATGCTTTAGCTGCGTAGTCGAATGCTTTAGCTGCTTATCCTCCGTGAAACACAAACACACACTGTGAGAAGTTGGCCTGGTATATGATGCTCACTAGTTAAAGTGATCACCTTGTACCATGCCAAGCAACCCTTATGGTGTGGTTGTAAGTCAACCTTTTCGGACTAGCTGCCCTAGTGGTAGCGTAGGCTAAGCAGTCTTTGAGGCTAAACTCGTGAAGCGTGTTAAGCCAGCTGTTTTACCAAATGCAACCCCCTTTTATACCAATGAAAGGACACCACACAGATATATATTCAAAATATATATGTATTTATTTCTCAAAGTAACCCCTAGTCTCTTTATGAGCACAGGAGCACAAATCGTCAAACAAGATTACAGTAGAATACACAGAAGTTGCACTTTATATGGATAGGCCCTGGTGGCCGCTCAAACCATATACTAAAATAGTGGTATAAGTACCACGAACAGAAAAGGGAAAAGGCCTAGGGCCTCTAGAATCGCTGGGCCTACAAGGAGCTAACTTCAGTTAGTGACCAGGAGGTCCACGGGTGGCGTGTGCAGAGCAAATAGTCACACGCGTGCTCCCATAGGTTTCAATGGGTGCGTAAAAAGTACAAAGTTACTGCAAAGAGGATCTTCCGGATGGACTAGGAACTCAAGATTTGGAACACAGGCACTAGAGATGTAATACTACACTTGGGCACTGGTGTGCCAGCTTTACCTCACCCACAGGAAGCGGGTGCATAGGCCTCGAAGTGCGTCGGGTTTCTTCTATCTGTTCCGTGGAGCTTGAAGACAAAGATGCTGCAGGCGGTCGGTCCGGGAGAGATGCAGTGGATCCAAGAGTGGATCGGAGATGTTGAAGACCTGTAAGCAGAGGGGACAGTGTTCACAGTCACTAGCCAGTGACCAGCGTGGCACCAGGTGGGTACCAGGCAATGTCGGGTGCAAACAGGAAGAAAGGTGTGGCTTGTCTCTGCAGCCACGTGGTCCCTGGAGGTCGACGACGTCCAGGAGTCGGTTCACGAGCTGTCCCACGCAGGCTCTCGCTGTCGGCGGTGTCGGCGACTTGATCGAAGCAAACAAGCCTTGGCAAAAGCAATTGTTGTAGGAGATGAAATAAGCTGATGGTTCTGACCAGCAAGGTCAGAAGGACTGCTCCTTTGGAGGGGAGCAAGGGCCAGTCTGGAGCAACCAGACCAGCGGTGTATTTCGTAAAGTTCGTCGCCAAGATGGCTACTAGCCAGCGGGCCAGCAACCGGTTAGGCGCGTCGTGTGGCAAAATGCAGAAGGGCCCCACGCAGATCGTGGAGATGCTGGAGGGCTCACCTTTGGTGCAGATGCTGCTCGAGGGTTGGGCTTCTCAGATCCCAAAGCACAACTTGGAGGGAGCCTCGGTTGTTGCACTTGTCAGCTTGTCGTGGTCGTTTCAAGATGGCTGGCTCCACGTGTCTCGGTGCCTCCACGGGTCTCCTCTTTTCAGGGACTGTGGATCGGGCGGTGAGAGGTCTGGAGGTCCAGGTCTTGTCAGTCTCTGGGCTCGGGCTCCGGCGGGAGGCGGCGGCAAAGCAGACGTTGATTCGCTGGATGGTGCTTGCGTTAGCAAGGTGGTCACTCCCTGACCACAGGGGAGATTTCCTTCAGTCTTCTGTGCAGCAGAATGTCGAAGTTCCCGTCTTCTTCTTAGTTTCAAGTTGATTCCAGGATGTCTGAAGTCTTAGGACACAGCTCCTACCTTTAAGCGGATTCTAGGGGCCGGACTACCTGCTAGGTCCCTCCCTATGGGTGGGACCAGGAAGGGGGGTGGTTACACCCCCAATCCTTTGTCCAGCTCGCCCCAGGCCCGGGACTGGTGTGCCCCAGGACCGGTTTGAACTGGCATATGCACCGAGGCTCCTTGTGAGCCACAGGCATGTCTGGTTTCTTTCAAGCCCTACCTGACCAATACACAAAATCCTGTCTGGGGTGGTGCACGCACCTCCCCTGGCAGGAAACCCTTTGTCCACACCTCCCAAGCTGGAAGGACTCCCAGCAGCAGGAGGGCAGACTTGTGTCTGTGGTGGCAGCATCCATTTTGTGGAGCTGAGGCTATGTCTGATTTTACCCGGGTTTCAGGTACTGTATATGTCGTGTCCCTCTAGAAGGGTGGAATGCTAACCCCGTCGCCAGAATTGGCGAGGGGTTAGTATTCCAATTCGTATGACACCTTACTCGACATGTTTTGATAAAGCCAAACCAAAGATAGCATTTAACCGCGAGGTTCATAATGCACTTAAGAGTATATGGTATGACGATATCTGGAAACAGTAGAAGGAAGTTGTTCCGATCACTGCAGACAGGCTCAGCTCATGCCAGAGCACCATCTCACATGGAACCAAGCACTCTGCCTTCAGGATTGTTAAGGCCTGCCATAGGAGTGGCTTATAGGTTACCAGGTGTCCCATTTAAGGTTAGGTATAGGTATACTACACCTAAGTAAGAGGTGATTACACCAACTTACCCCAGCTGAGTGATCAGCCAGTTGTGTCAGATTGTTAGACCAAGCCTGGGGTGGCATAATACATGCTTCAGCCCCTGGCAGGCCTTGGGTACACCAATGCCCTGGGTACCTAGTGTACACTGGTACAGGGGCTGACAGGGTGATCCACTTCCAATTGGTTATGCACCTAGGGTGCATAGTTTTAATTTAGTAGAGAGAACAGCAGGCTGGGGGTCTGATTGGCAGGCCCACAGCCTCAATATGTCAAAAACCAGTGAAGCAAAAATTTGGGGTGACCATAGGATAGCAGACCCTACTCTCCTACACAACCCCCCCAAACGCTGGGACATTAAACTAGCCTTGACCAGTCTCGTCTTCATGTCCTAAGTGGAAGTACCTGGAGAGACCATCTGCATTCCCATGGTCAGTACCTGGCCGGTGCTCCACTGTAAAGTCCATCCCCTGTAGGGAAATGGACCACCTAAGCAGTTTGGGGTTTTCACCCTTCATCTGATTTAGCCACAAGAGGGGCTTATGGTCGGTCTGAATCTTGAAGTGAGTGCCAAACAAGTATGGCCTCAGCTTCTTCAGGGCCCACACCACAGCAAAGGCCTCCCTCTCAATAGCTGACCAATTCTTCTCTCTGGGGGTCAACCTTCTGCTAATAAAAGCAATGGGTTGGTCTTGACCATCTACACTAAGTTGTGACAGCACAGCTCCCACACCCAACTCAGAAGCATCTGTTTGGACAATAAACTCTTTGGAGTAGTCAGGACTTTTCAGGATAGGTGCAGAGCACATGGCCTCCTTCAGGTCATCAAATGCCTTTTGACAGCTTACTGTCCACTGAACCTTTTTGGGCATCTTCTTGGATGTCAGATCATTAAGAGGAGTCACAATGGACCCATAGTTCTTAACAAACTTCCTGTAGTACCCAGTCAAGCCCAAGAAAGCTCGAACTTGAGTCTGGGTGGTTGGAGGGGACCAGTCCTTGATGGATTGTATCTTACTCTCCAGTGGTTGAACTTGGCCCCCACCTACAAGGTGGCCCAAATATACAACCTTACTCTGCCCTATCTGGCACTTAGTAGCCTTGATAGTGAGGCCTGCCCTTTGCAGAGCCTCAAGAGCCTTCTTCAGGTGGATCAGGTGATCCTCCCAGGTGGAGCTAAAGACAGCAATGTCATCCAGATATACTGCGCAAAAGTCATCCAACCCAGTAAGGACTTGGTTCACCAGCCTTTGGAAGGTGGCAGGTGCATTCTTCAGACCAAAGGGCATCACCACAAACTGGTAGTGCCCACCTGGGGTTGAGAATGCTGTTTTGGCCTTAGACTCCTCAGCTAATCTGATTTGCCAATAGCCAGCTGTTAAGTCAAATGTGCTCAAAAACTTTGCAGAAGCTAGTTTGTCTATGAGCTCATCTGCCCTTGGAATAGGGTGTGCATCTGTCCTGGTGACAGCATTGAGACCCCTGTAGTCCACACAGAACCTCATTTCTCTCTTGCCATCTTTGGTGTGAGGTTTGGGGACCAGAACCACTGGGCTAGCCCAGGGGCTCTCTGAGGGTTCAATGACACCTAATTCCAGCATTTTATGTACCTCAGCCTTTATACAGTCCCTGACGTGGTCAGGTTGTCTGTAAAGCTTGTTCTTTACAGGCAGACTGTCACCAGTGTCCACCACATGGGTACACCAGTCAGTTTGACTAGGTATCAAGGAAAACATATGTGAAAATGATTGTAGAACCTGTCTACATTCAGTCTGCTGATGGGCAGTGAGGTTGCCTCCAAGGGTCACTCCTTCAACTGAGCCATCTTCAGGGTTCTGAGACAACAGCTCTGGGAGAGGGTCACTCTCTTCCTCCTGTCCCTCATCTGTAGCCATGAGCAAGCCTATGTCTGCCCTGTCAACATATGCTTTAAGCCTGTTAACATGGAGTACCCTGTGGGGACTCCTGGGAGTTCCTAGGTCCACCAAGTAGGTGACCTCTCCCTTCTTTTCCAGGATTGTATGGGGTCCAGGCCATTTGTCTTGGAGTGCTGCTGGGGCCACTGGCTCCAACACCCATACCTTCTGTCCTGGCTGAAACTCAACCAAGACAGCCTTTTGGTCATGCCAAGCTTTCTGTAAGGCCTGGCTTGCCTCAAGGTTTTTGGATGCCTTCTCCATATACTGAGCCATCCTGGAGCGGAGACCAAGTACATAGTCCACTATGTCTTGCTTAGGCTTTTTGAGAGGTAACTCCCATCCTTCCTTCACCAAACACAGTGGGCCTCTTACAGGGTGCCCAAACAACAATTCAAAGGGGCTGTAGCCAACTCCTTTTTGTGGGACCTCTCTGTAAGCAAACAGAAGGCAGGGTAGAAGGATGTCCCATCTTCACCTGAGCTTTTCAGGTAATCCTTTGATCATACCCTTTAGGGTCTTGTTGAATCTCTCAACAAGCCCATTGCATTGTGGGCGATAAGGGGTGGTGAACTTGTAGTTGACACCACATTCCTTCCACATAGCTGTCAAGTATCCTGACATAAAGTTGGTACCTCTGTCAGATACTACCTCCTTAGGAAACCCCACTCTGGAGAATACTCCCAGCAGGGCCCTGGCCACAACAGGTGCTGTAGTGGTCCTAAGGGGAATTGCCTCTGGATACCTGGTGGCATGATCCACTACCACCAGTATAAATCTGTGCCCAGATGCAGTGGGAGGATCCATGGGACCCACTATGTCTATTCCCACTCTTTCAAAGGGGACCCCCACCACAGGTAGTGGTATTAGGGGGGCCTTTGTTGTGCCACCTGATTTGCCACTGGCTTGGCAGGTCACACAGGAGCGACAAAACTCCTTTGTATCTTCATTCATGTGAGGCCAGTGAAAGTGAGGGACAAGCCTGTCCCAAGTCTTGTTCTGGCCTAAGTGTCCTGCTAAAGGAATATCATGGGCCAAGGTAAGAAGGACGCCCCTAAATTGCAGAGGTATAACCAACCTCCTGGTAGCACCAGGCTTGGGGTCTCTAGCCTCTGAATAAAGGAGCCCTTCATCCCAATACACTTTATGGGTACCTTGAGCATTCCCAGCAGCCTCAGCAGCAGCCAGCTGTCTGAGGGGTTCAAGAGAGGGACAGGATAACTGAGCCTGCCTCAAGTCAGCCCTTGAAGGTCCCCCTGTCCCCAGAAACTCAACCTGATCAGGTTCAAGCTCTTCAGGGACAGTTCCTTCAGGGTCCTCTAGATCAGCTTCCTGGGAAGGCTGATCATCACTCTGAGGCAGGGGGGAAGGCACAGCCTTGACCCTCCTGTTCTTCTTCTTGGTAGGTGCTTGGTCCATTGTTCCAGGATCCAAGACCTGAGGTTCAGTGAGGCACTTTTTGGCCTGTGACCTGGTCACAGCAAGGACATGTGATGATATACCTAACATCTCTGCATGAGTCCTTGTGAGAAGTTGGCCTGGTATATGATGCTCACTAGTTAAAGTGATCACCTTGTACCATGCCAAGCAACCCTTATGGTGTGGTTGTAAGTCAACCTTTTCGGACTAGCTGCCCTAGTGGTAGCGTAGGCTAAGCAGTCTTTGAGGCTAAACTCGTGAAGCGTGTTAAGCCAGCTGTTTTACCAAATGCAACCCCCTTTTATACCAATGAAAGGACACCACACAGATATATATTCAAAATATATATGTATTTATTTATCAAAGTAACCCCTAGTCTCTTTATGAGCACAGGAGCACAAATCGTCAAACAAGATTATCACAGAATACACAGAAGTTGCACTTTATATGGATAGGCCCTGGTGGCCACTCAAACCATATACTAAAATAGTGGTATAAGTACCACGAACAGAAAAGGGAAAAGGCCTAAGGCCTCTAGAATCGCTGGGCCTACAAGGAGCTAACGTCAGTTAGTGACCAGGAGGTCCACGGGTGGCGTGTGCAGAGCAAATAGTCACACGCGTGCTCCCATAGGTTTCAATGGGTGCGTAAAAAGTACAAAGTTACTGCAAAAGGAATCTTCCGGATGGACTAGGAACTCAAGATTTGGAACACAGGCACTAGAGATGTAATACTACACTTGGGCACAGGTGTGCCAGCTTTACCTCACCCACAGGAAGCGGGTGCATAGGCCTCGAAGTGCGTCGGGTTGCTTCTATCTGTTCCGTGGAGCTTGAAGACAAAGATGCTGCAGGCGGTCGGTCCGGGAGAGATGCAGTGGATCCAAGAGTGGATCGGAGATGTTGAAGACCTGTAAGCAGAGGGGACAGTGTTCACGGTCACTAGCCAGTGACCAGCGTGGCACCAGGTGGGTACCAGGCGATGTCGGGTGCAAACAGGTGATGAGGGGTAGCTTGTCTCCGCAGCCACGTGGTCCCTGAAGGTCGACGACGTCCAGGAGTCGGCTCACGAGCTGTCCCACGCAGGCTCTCGCTGTCGGCGGTGTCGGCGACTTGATCGAAGCAAACAAGCCTTGGCAAAAGCAATTGCAGGAGGATTCGGAAATCAGCTGTTGGTTCTGACCAGCAAGGTCAGAGGGATTGCTCCTTTGGAGGGGAGCAAGGGCCAGTCTGGAGCAACCAGACCAGCGGTGTTTGTCGTAGATTTCGTCGCCAAGATGGCCACTAGCCAGCGGGCCAGCAACCGGTTAGGCGCGTCGAGTGGCAAAATGCAGAAGGGCCCCCCGCAGATCGTGGAGATGCTGGAGGGCTCACCTTTGGTGCAGATGCTGCTCGAGGGTTGGGCTTCTCAGGACCCAAAGCACAACTTGGAGGGAGCCTCGGTTGTTGCACTGGTCAGCTTGTCGTAGTCGTTCCAAGATGGCTGGCTCCACGTGTCTCGGTGCCTCCACGGGTCTCCTCTTTTCAGGGACTGTGGATCGGGCGGTGAGAGGTCTGGAGGTCCAGGTCTTGTCAGTCTCTGGACTCGGGCTCCGGCGGGAGGCGGCGGCAAAGCAGACGGTGATTCGCTGGATGGTGCTTGCGTTAGCAAGGTGGTCACTCCCTGACCACAGGGGAGATTTTCTTCAGTCTTCTGTGCAGCAGAATGTCGAAGTTCCCGTCTTCTTCTTAGTTTCAAGTTGATTCCAGGATGTCTGAAGTCTTAGGACACAGCTCCTACCTTTATTCGGATTCTAGGGGCCGGACTACCTGCTAGGTCCCTCCCTAAGGGTGGGACCAGGAAGGGGGGTGGTTACACCCCCAATCCTTTGTCCAGCTCGCCCCAGGCCCGGGACTGGTGTGCCCCAGGACCGGTTTGAACTGGCATATGCACCGAGGCTCCTTGTGAGCCACAGGCATGTCTGGTTTCTTTCAAGCCCTACCTGACCAATACACAAAATCCTGTCTGGGGTGGTGCACGCACCTCCCCTGGCAGGAAACCCTTTGTCCACACCTCCCAAGCTGGAAGGACTCCCAGCAGCAGGAGGGCAGACTTGTGTCTGTGGTGGCAGCATCCATTTTGTGGAGCTGAGGCTATGTCTGATTTTACCCGGGTTTCAGGTACTGTACATGTCGTGTCCCTCTAGAAGGGTGGAATGCTAACCCCGTCGCCAGAATTGGCGAGGGGTTAGTATTCCAATTCGTATGACACCTTACTCGACATGTTTTGATAAAGCCAAACCAAAGATAGCATTTAACCGCGAGGTTCATAATGCACTTAAGAGTATATGGTATGACGATATCTGGAAACAGCAGAAGGAAGTTGTTCCGACCACTGCAGACAGGCTCAGCTCATGCCAGAGCACCTTCTCACATGGAACCAAGCACTCTGCCTTCAGGATTGTTAAGGCCTGCCATAGGAGTGACTTAGAGGTTACCAGGTGTCCCATTTAAGGTTAGGTATAGGTATACTACACCTAAGTAAGAGGTGATTACACCAACTTACCCCAGCTGAGTGATCAGCCAGTTGTGTCAGATTGTTAGGCCAAGCCTGGGGTGGCATAATACATGCTGCAGCCCCTGGCAGGCCTTGGGTACACCAATGCCCTGGGTACCTAGTGTACACTGGTACAGGGGCTGACAGGGTGATCCACTTCCAATTGGTTATGCACCTAGGGTGCATAGTTTTAATTTAGTAGAGAGAACAGCAGGCTGGGGGTCTGATTGGCAGGCCCACAGCCTCAATATGTCAAAAACCAGTGAAGCAAAAAGCAAAAATTTGGGGTGACCATAGGATAGCAGACCCTACTCTCCTACAGTCCTGTACTCCACTTCTGACCATAGAGAACTCTCTAGGTCATTGCCCAACAAACATTCTACTGGGAGGTCTGCACCAACCACAACCCTTTTGAGGCCAGTTACCCCTCCCCATGAGAAGTTAACAACTGCCACACTATGTGAAGTAGTGGCATTGCTGGCATTGGTCACCAGGTAATTCTCACCTGGTATGTACTGTCCAGGGTCCACAAAGCCTGGTGTCACCATAGTGACACTGGCACATGTGTCCCTGTAGGCTTGAGCCACTTTGTCATTAATTAAAGGAGTCTGTCTGTACTTGCCCAGGTTACTGGGGCTCACAGTCAGGGACAAATCAATGTCCCCATCACAGATCAAGACTGCCTGTGTCAGGGTTCTGTCTAAGTCAGAATCTCCTTCAGTTCCCATAGTGATTCCCACTACACCCTTTGTCTGGGGACCAACACTGCTAACAGTAGTACTGGGAGCAGGTGCCTTAGGGGCAACAGTGTTGGGGGCTCCACCCTTCTTACAATCACTGGTCCAGTGAGTTGTATTCTTGCAATGATTGCACCAGGGTTTCTTTTGACCTTCTTTCTTCTTTCCCTTAGTTTGTTGTTGGGACCCACCCTCCTTAGCAGTAGTTTGGGGCCCTGTTGAAGACTTCTGGTCTTTAGATTTCTGATCTCCACCCTTTTGGTCTGTTTTCTTCTGATCACCCCCTTGGCCCTGGTTCTGGTTCTTTTGCTTAACCCTGGTTCTGACCCATTTGTCTGCCTTCTTTCCCAATTCTTGGGGAGAGGTCAGATCAGAGTCAACCAAGTGTTGATGCAGTTGCTGGTTTTGACAGTTATTTAAAATCTGTTCTCTCATCATCAAATTATACAATCCTGTAAAATCAGATACCTTACTTCCCAGCAACCAACCCTCCAAAGTCTTAGTGGCACATTCAACATATTCAGGCCAGTCCTGAGTCTGTGTCTTTTGGGTGTCTCTGAACATTAACCTGTACTATTCAGTGGTTAAGCCTAACCCATCTACCAGAACACTCTTCAGGACTCTGTAATTTCTGACATCCTCTTCTCTAACAGTGAGGAGTCTGTCTCTGCCTCTTCCTTCAAAGGAGAGCCAGAGGATTGCTGCCCACTGGTCTTCAGGAACCTGCTGTACTTTGCAGGCTCTCTCAAGAGCAGTTATCCATTTGTGGATGTCATCCCCACTTTTGTAGGGGGGCACAACCTTAGACAGGTTCCTATTATCAAAGACCCTATCTTTGTCCTTAGGGACAATGCTGCCACCAGTGGGTATAGACCCACTCTCTCTAGGTTGCCTAGCCTTGTTCAGTTTTTCTTCCATCAGGGCTTCTTCTAGCTCCTGCTTCCTGATCCTCAGCTGGGCTTCCTGCATTCTGGCCTCATGTTCCCTCCTCTGAGGGGTGGTCATCCTTTTCCTGGAGTGACCTTGAGAGCCTCTAGAGCCATGAGAAGCATTGGAGTCACCTGAGCGATTCCTTTGCCTCCCAAGCCCTGTGTTAAGCCAACTGGGGAGATCCAATGGGGTAAACCCACTGTCAGTCCCCAATAGCCTTAGTTTAGCTGGGCCAAGTATAACACTTGGCACTGGGCTAGTTCTCCCTACATCATCACTACTTTCTGTATCAGCACCTTTATCACTCTCATCCTCTGTGGTATTATTGCCATCTAAGGGGTGACTATTGGAACTGGGTACCTCTGTAGCATCTTCAGAAAGGGGGCCTCCTGTTCCTGACCCTAAGGGGGCTAACTGGGAAGCTTTCTTGAGCTCTCTCTGATTTTCATCATTTTGCAAGAGTTCTCTGAGCTCAGCAGAGGTAGGGTTCTTGGGCTGTTTAAGGCCTCTAAGAGTTGCCAAATGCCTGAGCTCATTCTGATTAAGGGTAGCAAAGATGGATGGTGCCCTCTGGGGGTCACTCTCAACAGAGATGGGTACAGTGGACCCCTCAGCCCCAGCCATTGCTCTTAAGTGTGGGTGGATGTGTTGCAATCTACCTACACTTGGGTTTACCTACTAAACCTATCTAGTAGTTGTAGTCAGGGTGTGCTACTCCCTTTGCTCTACAACAACTAAGTTCAGTAGAACTTATGTATATCTAATCTTGTTTTATATGTACCTACAGGTACCTATGTGATCTTTCAATTGGTAACCAAGAGATTACAATGGTAAAACACAGCAAGCTCAAATCCCATCGCTGCTCACCAATGTGAGAAGTTGGCCTGGTATATGATGCTCACTAGTTAAAGTGATCACCTTGTACCATGCCAAGCAACCCTTATGGTGTGGTTGTAAGTCAACCTTTTCGGACTAGCTGCCCTAGTGGTAGCGTAGGCTAAGCAGTCTTTGAGGCTAAACTCGTGAAGCGTGTTAAGCCAGCTGTTTTACCAAATGCAACCCCCTTTTATACCAATGAAAGGACACCACACAGATATATATTCAAAATATATATGTATTTATTTCTCAAAGTAACCCCTAGTCTCTTTATGAGCACAGGAGCACAAATCGTCAAACAAGATTACAGTAGAATACACAGAAGTTGCACTTTATATGGATAGGCCCTGGTGGCCGCTCAAACCATATACTAAAATAGTGGTATAAGTACCACGAACAGAAAAGGGAAAAGGCCTAGGGCCTCTAGAATCGCTGGGCCTACAAGGAGCTAACTTCAGTTAGTGACCAGAAGGTCCACGGGTGGCGTGTGCAGAGCAAATAGTCACACGCGTGCTCCCATAGGTTTCAATGGGTGCGTAAAAAGTACAAAGTTACTGCAAAGAGGATCTTCCGGATGGACTAGGAACTCAAGATTTGGAACACAGGCACTAGAGATGTAATACTACACTTGGGCACAGGTGTGCCAGCTTTACCTCACCCACAGGAAGCGGGTGCATAGGCCTCGAAGTGCGTCGGGTTTCTTCTATCTGTTCCGTGGAGCTTGAAGACAAAGATGCTGCAGGTGGTCGGTCCGGGAGAGATGCAGTGGATCCAAGAGTGGATCGGAGATGTTGAAGACCTGTAAGCAGAGGGGACAGTGTTCACAGTCACTAGCCAGTGACCAGCGTGGCACCAGGTGGGTACCAGGCAATGTCGGGTGCAAACAGGAAGAAAGGTGTGGCTTGTCTCTGCAGCCACGTGGTCCCTGGAGGTCGACGACGTCCAGGAGTCGGTTCACGAGCTGTCCCACGCAGGCTCTCGCTGTCGGCGGTGTCAGCGACTTGATCGAAGCAAACAAGCCTTGGCAAAAGCAATTGTTGTAGGAGATGAAATAAGCTGATGGTTCTGACCAGCAAGGTCAGAAGGACTGCTCCTTTGGAGGGGAGCAAGGGCCAGTCTGGAGCAACCAGACCAGCGGTGTATTTCGTAAAGTTCGTCGCCAAGATGGCTACTAGCCAGCGGGCCAGCAACCGGTTAGGCGCGTCGTGTGGCAAAATGCAGAAGGGCCCCACGCAGATCGTGGAGATGCTGGAGGGCTCACCTTTGGTGCACATGCTGCTCGAGGGTTGGGCTTCTCAGATCCCAAAGCACAACTTGGAGGGAGCCTCGGTTGTTGCACTTGTCAGCTTGTCGTGGTCGTTTCAAGATGGCTGGCTCCACGTGTCTCGGTGCCTCCACGGGTCTCCTCTTTTCAGGGACTGTGGATCGGGCGGTGAGAGGTCTGGAGGTCCAGGTCTTGTCAGTCTCTGGGCTCAGGCTCTGGCGGGAGGCGGCGGCAAAGCAGACGTTGATTCGCTGGATGGTGCTTGCGTTAGCAAGGTGGTCACTCCCTGACCACAGGGGAGATTTCCTTCAGTCTTCTGTGCAGCAGAATGTCGAAGTTCCCGTCTTCTTCTTAGTTTCAAGTTGATTCCAGGATGTCTGAAGTCTTAGGACACAGCTCCTACCTTTAAGCGGATTCTAGGGGCCGGACTACCTGCTAGGTCCCTCCCTATGGGTGGGACCAGGAAGGGGGGTGGTTACACCCCCAATCCTTTGTCCAGCTCGCCCCAGGCCCGGGACTGGTGTGCCCCAGGACCGGTTTGAACTGGCATATGCACCGAGGCTCCTTGTGAGCCACAGGCATGTCTGGTTTCTTTCAAGCCCTACCTGACCAATACACAAAATCCTGTCTGGGGTGGTGCACGCACCTCCCCTGGCAGGAAACCCTTTGTCCACACCTCCCAAGCTGGAAGGACTCCCAGCAGCAGGAGGGCAGACTTGTGTCTGTGGTGGCAGCATCCATTTTGTGGAGCTGAGGCTATGTCTGATTTTACCCGGGTTTCAGGTACTGTACATGTCGTGTCCCTCTAGAAGGGTGGAATGCTAACCCCGTCGCCAGAATTGGCGAGGGGTTAGTATTCCAATTCGTATGACACCTTACTCGACATGTTTTGATAAAGCCAAACCAAAGATAGCATTTAACCGCGAGGTTCATAATGCACTTAAGAGTATATGGTATGACGATATCTGGAAACAGTAGAAGGAAGTTGTTCCGACCACTGCAGACAGGCTCAGCTCATGCCAGAGCACCATCTCACATGGAACCAAGCACTCTGCCTTCAGGATTGTTAAGGCCTGCCATAGGAGTGGCTTATAGGTTACCAGGTGTCCCATTTAAGGTTAGGTATAGGTATACTACACCTAAGTAAGAGGTGATTACACCAACTTACCCCAGCTGAGTGATCAGCCAGTTGTGTCAGATTGTTAGGCCAAGCCTGGAGTGGCATAATACATGCTTCAGCCCCTGGCAGGCCTTGGGTACACCAATGCCCTGGGTACCTAGTGTACACTGGTACAGGGGCTGACAGGGTGATCCACTTCCAATTGGTTATGCACCTAGGGTGCATAGTTTTAATTTAGTAGAGAGAACAGCAGGCTGGGGGTCTGATTGGCAGGCCCACAGCCTCAATATGTCAAAAACCAGTGAAGCAAAAAGCAAAAATTTGGGGTGACCATAGGATAGCAGACCCTACTCTCCTACACACACTACAAGAGGTCCTCTGGCGGAGGTCAGAGCTTCATAGGCAGTCAGAGGCTCCACCTGGCACAGGGTGGGCACAATAGCATCGCGGGGTGTGTGCGCTTTAAGTGCCGCAAGTGTAACGAAGTGAAAAGTGATTTGGGAGTTTTAGAAGCGGTTGATGAAAGAAAAGCTGTACCCGCGGCACTGACAACCAGACACAAGAGTCCATTGGCTGCTAGGTACCGGCGGGTGCATAGACTCAAGAAGTCAGTCAGTAAGACCGCAGCCGCTTGCAACTCTGGGTTTAATTGATGTGATAATGCAAATAAAGTTCAAATATTATGGGCTGTAGATCGTTGGGGTATGAATCCTGACTGATCAGGTAATATATTAGTCATCAGTGGTTGTAGTCGTTTGGCAATTAGTTTGGTTAATATTTTAGTGTCCGTGTTTATTAGTGATAATGGTCTGTATGATTCACAGTATTCTGGGTTTTCGTCCGGTTTCAAAAGAGCTATGATCATAGCCGCTCTTAACGTGGGCGGTAGTATCGTTCTATCACGTGCATCACCATACATTTCTACAAGGTGCGGAGCTATCAGGTCAACATACTCCTTATAAAATGTGCTGGTAAAGCCGTCTGGGCCTGGAGCTTTATCATTGGGCAGTGTTTTAATCACTTCTGTTATCTCTTCAATCGTGATGGCTTGTGAGAGATATTCCCTTTGGGCACCTGAAAGCCATGCTATTGCAATGTCCTCGAGATACACTAACATTTCTCGTGAATAAGCAGTTTCACGTGATGCGTATAATTCTCCGTAGGTACTCATAAAGGTTTTTAATATCCCTTCTGTGTCATAGTATATAGTTTCTTGATGGTCCTTACTTTTAAGTTAGGTCTGTGTGGTGTGTCTACTACAGATTTTGTTTGCTAGTACTCGCCCTGGCCTACCTCCCTCTCCATAAGTTCAAGCTATGCTACGCTTAGAAACGTATTTGAGTTCATCTTCCGCAAAATCTTGATATTCAGACATTACGTTTCTGATATCACCCAGTAGGGTCGTGTTTTGAGTACGTTCAAATTCCTGTTCCAGGGCTTTAAGCTTGGTTTTGCGTTGGGTAAGCTGTTGACGAATGTCTTTCAGAATGCCTGCATTTGTGCTAATACAGACCCCACGTATGGTTGCCTTATAGGCCTCCCATAGTAGACTAGGATCATCAACCGAGGGCTGATTCAATGTAAAATATTCCTCTATGGCCCGTCTAATGGAGATGTTATATGTAGAGTCCAATAGCGCTTTAGCATTAAATCTCCATATATATGGTGGTGGTATATAATGAGGGGGTTCAATAACCAGAAGGAAAGGCTTGTGTTTTTGGCAGATGTGTAATGTCTTTTGTCCATGTGGCTACTTTCTCAGTCGCAAGCCAGTAATCGATGCGCGACCAGCTTTAATGAATTGTCGAGTGATGTGTAGCTTCCATATGGTGTGGATTGCGCAGGCGCCAAATGTCAACCATTGTAAAGTCTATCATGCCATCTTTTACAACCTGGACTGCTAACTTGTGTGGTTCTTTTGTAGTCCTTGAGCTATCCAATTCGTCATTTAATGTCAAATGTAGGTCACCTTCCCATAGTAATTCTATTTCAGGGATATCTCTAAGTTTCTGCTATATATTCTGGAAAAAATCCAGATCGTCTATGTTTAGTCCATAGACATTAACCAGTCCGATATGGTGCCCTCGGATGTGTCCAGTAACAATAATATATCTGCCCAGGTCATCTGTTAAGGTTTGATCAATAAGGAATTCTACACCGTTCTTCACCAGTATAATCACCCCTCGAGAATAGTTAGAGTACGAGGATAATATTACTGTCTCAGCCCATTTACTTCTGAACGGACATTTAGTTGTTCTTGCAAGGTGGGATTCCTGCAATAGTGTTATATCAATGCGATGTCAGTCTAAGTATGTAAATACATGCCGTATTTTCTTGGGGTTATTTAAACCTCTAATATTCCAGGATAGCAATCTAAGTTGTGAGGATTTCAATCAAGTCTCGATACTCTTGGTATGATATATGTAGCAGGAAAAGAAAATTGCAGTTAGTACTTTAGAATAGCAAGATCCAGGCCCTATAGGTCCCTGCTAGCATAGAGTCGTTACCCACCTAATATTATATGCATTATTGTACGATATCTATCATTGTACCATATTGTAAAACCTGAGCTTCTACATAAACACAAACAATATCCATGTGTACACTACTAAATAGGGAATTGTCCAATCCTTAATGTTTTATATCAGGTAATCTTACTATGCAAAGCAGAAATTCCAACGTTCGTATAGGTGATAGTCCATACTTAAGTAATGCATCCTCCATAGTACAAACAAAAGGATAAAACAAGAAGGTCAATAATAACTCCAGATATAATAATCCACTATTAGATACAGTCCATAATTGAGTCTATGGCTACATAATGTATCATATACGTTACCACCAGTTTAACTTGATCAGTCTGAGTCAGGGTCAGAGTTCCCACTTCTCTGCGCTTTGCGCCTGGAGAGAGTTTTTTTGATGTAGTCCTGCGCCGCCTTTGGTGTTGATAGTATTTTCGAGCATCCATCATGGGTTACCCGCAGCCTTGCAGGGTACAGCATCGCATATTCAATGCCCATGTCTCTCAGTTTCTTTTTAGCAGAGTTGAAGTCTTTGCACGCTGTTTGCACTGCCTCCGTGAAGTCAGGATAAAGAGACACATTATTACCTTGATAGGTTATTTGCTGCTTCTCCCTTGCCATCCATAGAATCACATATCGATCATATGCGTTCATCTTGCTTATCAAGCTTAGAGGCCATGTTATCTACTCTCTGTGTAAGGGAGTCAATCTTACCCTCTATGGCTTGGAGGCTTAACTGTATGGCGTGCAAGGTGACGTCCATATTGGATTGTTTCACTTGTTCCGCATCGAGCTCAGTGTCCGAGTGCGCCGCCGTTGTTCTAGGTGTGTGGCGGTTGTCAAAGGAGAGTTTTGGCTGTTTGTCTGGTTTGCCCATGGCACAGGCACTTCTGCGATAGTAAGTGAAGGTGAGAACTGCTTTATCGCTGGTACACAGTTGGTGTAATTTCTACCACGCCACCTTGCTATATGCTGTAAGATTGTAAGGGAGCAGTTTGTATAGTCTTTTTCATAAGTCGATGGTCAGGCCACGTTTTCTATGGCCTCAATAATCAATGGTTGCGCTGTTTATTTCAGCCCATCCAGTGCAATCACGATATACAACCTGCGCTGTGTAAAGTGCACGTCCTGTAAAATGATAGAGAGGCACTCCCTATTTCCTTGTGGTGCCCTTTATATTCAAGGGTCTTTGAGCAAGTCACGCAGCTCTCACACCGCAAGCTTATTAGGTTACCAGAATCAACCTCTTATGGGTCACTGACCAGGCTGCAGATGCAGCAGTTCTGTAAACGTAGTAGAAGCAAGGGGTAGGCAAATCTATGGCAATTAAGTCACAGTTTATTTATAGCAATGGTAGGTATCTTTCAGGTTTGTAGCGTCTGTTATGTAGTTTAATGATATTAGTTGAGCGCTGTGTTATATAGGCCAGATTATAATAATCCATAATAATCCACATTTATAAAGCGCGAACAATCACCCGTAAGGGTCTCTAGGCGCTGGGGGCCGTCGGGAAGATTAAGCAAGCTATATCCCGGAGTCACATGGTGCTGGGCTAATCTGCCTATGGCGCCGGGGATCGAACCGTGAGCCCCAGATTCCAGAGTCAGTAGCCCTGGCCGCAGCGATTAAGGATTAAGGGGGGCAACTTCCATGCGTACCTACTGAGCAGTGCAATTTCAAATTTGCAGTCCTCAGCATTCATGTGATGCCATCACCTGTTGGACTGCACTGCATGAGATCAGGCCGTATTTCCAAACTGCCATCTGAGGGACGGTTATCAGCACAATGAGGCAGCATATCTGATGTCTTGTGCCAGAACGCTATTTATATACAAAAAACAAACCCCGTCCAGGCGGCGAGCACTCCCTCCCCACTCCCCCATGTTTGTTGCCATCGCTGCGCGCTTTTCCCTTAATTAGCACTTGACCACTTTTTGGTGCCTGAAAAGGTCGCAGTTTTATTTTCACAACAAACATTTTGTTAACAGGAAATCTTCATGTTTCAAATTTCAACACTCATGGTCTTATTATAGTCCTTCAATGACCATGTTTCATTTTTATCCATTGTTCATCATTTTCTATTCGCATTCTGGACCCAGCCGCCTCAATTGCCTGGGAGAGGAGAGAGGGGCCCCAATCCCTGTGTTTCGATTCACGGGTCTAGGCTTCAACTTGCTACCGATTTGGAGGGTGTCCCTTTCTGGGCATGCCCGGGCTGCAAGTGCCGTCCCGCTCGTCCTGTATCCTTTCAGGGGCCCTCCCTTCTCCCAGCGGTCTCTGCCGTTCGGCATCCCAAGGACCTTACTTGAGCATCTACTCTATTTTCCTGCGGCGGGGTCCTCGTCATCTTCTCCGTCTGTACCCCTGCCGTAAGGCATCCCCGGGGTACTGCGGGAGTGTCATCTTTGTTCTTTGTCTGGCGGCACGCCGCCCAATGGCTCCCCCAGTGCCCCTGCCGTGAGTCATGACAAGGACACCATGCGAGCCTTTCATCTATCTCCTAGTAATTTTGTTCTCTACTAGGTTCCTCGTGTCAGCTCCGCCACGCTCCCTACGGTTTTTCGATCGGAGGGAGCTCCCCCCTTAGCTCGACCTAGCCTCGCGACCTCCTTGCCCCCTCCTAGTTCGAATATGCCCGCGATGTTCCGCGTGAACTTGTCTAATCCTATCCCCGAGTGGTGTACCCCCTCCTCCAGGTGTTCCCGCAACTACCAGTTTTCAGCCGATGCTGCCTGACGTCCACCCCCGGGCCTTGCATGCTTTGGCCCTGGTGTTGTGTAGCTCTCTTCTGGATTTTTCTATGCCTTCTAGCTTCACCTTCTCCACTATGCTCGGTGTGTGGAGCAGGTATACTGGACTAGCTTTTCGTAATTGACCCTAGGGGAATTGGATTACCCATTTTTTTGCCACCAGGCTGGTTGATTGGTGGTGTGCGCCTCAGCGCAAATTGAAGGAACATGTCGTTGTGCCGTTGACCGCAAGCAGATGGTCGTGCCTCTCGCGGGCAGGGCTTCCCTGCCTCAATTCGCAGAAATCCCTCACTATGCAGACTAATTGTTCCCTTGCTCGCTGGGGCCGCACCTGTATTCTGTCTCCAAGCACGTCTCTACTACCCTTCCGCCACTAGGAAGGACGTATACCCCACTTCCCGTCCGTTTACGCGGTATTTGGAGCTGTATGGTCAACTTTTGCTCCCTTTACCACCTCCGCCCTGCTTTTCTCCCTAGTTCAGTCGGGCGTTCCTGAGGTTGGCCATTTTGCTCCTGGGTGCCCTCTGGTTAGTTCTAGCTACGGAAGGTCTCTCAAGAGCCAACCCCCCCCCGGGTCCACCATGTAAGTGTGTTTATCGCTGATGGTTTGGTAACTTAAACCGGCGGTACAGGTTGTTTCTTTTCTGAATGGTATTTTGTCAGGTACTGGGACTTGTGAGGTAGTTGGGTCATTTGTCCTGCTGTGTCAAACCAGCATCGAATTTGTTGTCAAGCTTCACCACCAGGTGCTTTAACGCTGACCTTGTTAAGCGAGCCAACCGTTGAACACCGCTATCTATCTGCTGGCGGTGGATGGCTTGGATTGGCCTTGCCCCTCCGGTGGGGCCCAACAGGGTGGGCACCTTGCGGCATAATGCCGCCATAAAGACTCTTGATTCTGGGCGCTAGCCTGTCACAGCAAGACCCAGTCTTTAGTTTTCAATCCCCATGCACGGAGCCACTAGACTTGCCTCTGCTTGGGAATGTTTGTCCCCAATGTACCCAAATTAGTTTCACAGGCGTGTCCCCGACTGAGGCTCGGCTGAAGCAGATTATTCACCGCCCCGGCTCTGGTTGTCTCCTCATAACATTGTGGAAGCGGTTTCTATGATTATCCAAGTTACGGGCCCTCCGCTCCTGACTGCGTCACCCTCTGTTTGTGACACATGCTTGCCTCCCCGTGCGTCCGTGCGTGGTGCCCAACCCTCCTCACTTTAGCTTACTGGGCTAACTGCGCAGCGGGTTAATATGCCTGCTGCAAAGCGCGTTTACCCAGTACATTACAGACTGTGTATGATGTAAACGGATCCGCAGATTACTGCTTTCGAAAGATACATCCTTTCGTTACTTGCGATTTAACCTTAAAGTCCCCATGTGGCATAGCGAGCTATTAATTTTCCTCCCAGAACTGCATGACCCCCGCCATATTTACCTTATTATAGCAAACCCTTAATGTTGCAACAGGGTTTATTTTGGCTATAGATCGATTCTTATCTTTAAAGAAAAGCTCCCGCCTATGCTGTTTCTTTTCCGCCTCTGCGTGCGTGCTTCTCCACCCTGAGCCCTCTTAAACTATACTGCCTACCGGTCTGAATGACCTGTGACTTCTGCCCTTTCCGTCCCTTGGCCTATGTGTCCTTTCCTATACGCGGATTTACTCCTATGCTTGATAGCCTTTGACAAAGCATTCCTGACCGCTATTCGTAACTGCTATACCACCGCTATACCACCGGGTGCTGGCGCCCTAAAGGCGCCGTGTTTGAACGTTTCAGCTTTTTAAGCACCTGCTGCAGTGTTTCTCAGCGTTTCTTCCCGCCGGCAATTACCCGGCCTCACGTAATTGACAAGAAAAATCGTGTGATTAATTCTCTTCTTGGCGAGAGAACAGTGCTTTGTAAAGCCGGGATTTGACTTAGGTGAAGGTAGTGCAGAGGGCTAATATGCCTGCTGCAAAGCACGTGTACCAAGTAGATTGCAGACTGCATATGATGTAAACCGATCAGCGGACTGCTGTGTTCAAACGAGACATCTTTTGTTACTTGGACTTTATAACTTAAAGTCCCAATATAGAATAGTGAGCTATTAACTCTCATCCCGGAACTGCATACATACCGCAACCTATAGATAATTGGGGTTACATTGGCTAGAACCCTAACTTGTGTAAATAGGAGTGCGGGTGCCCAAGGCTCGGCTCAGAAGCCTGGAGTTGGTGCAATTGAAGGCCGGAGCACCAAATACAGAGGCTGTGCAGTCTTGAATCCACCTCTTGCCTCTTTAATCCATCACCAGCCATGCCCTGCTCCTTTATCTCACTGTTGCAGTTTCCTGCTTCCTGCCTTTTTACGTTTTTTCAGTCTTTCTCTTTCCGTTTTGTGTGTTTTTCCCTCTCTAGGTTTTGTAAATGCCCAAAAACGAGTGCAGGTGGCCGAAACTGGCAACCGCCGGCTCAAATTAAGCACTGGTTTGATGGATATTGCAAGATCAGCTAGACCCCGTGGGTGTCCAACATAGTTCCAGAAGGGCTGGATCTCTTCAACATTTTGTTGCTGTCCACATAAAAGAAATTTGCATACAGCAAATGTAATCGGAAATCATTTACATAGCCAGTGGATTTGCTGAAAATCTGCAGTAGGCCAGGCACTTCTGAACTTACAGGCCAGGGTGACTTCAGGGGACAGGATAACTCTTACTCAAAGGGGCCCTATATTCATGTTCGTGGGAACCGGCATTTTATTCCTGCGATCGTGACCCGGACCTGACGTCACTGATTCCACACTTGACATCGCCCCCCAGAAGATGACTTGAAGGGAGGTGACTCTACACATTGCAGAAGCCACCCCATCCGAGTGGAAGGGCAAGGCACCGACCACCAGACACCTTCAGCCCAATCTAGGGCCCAATGCAGTAGGCCAGGCACTTCTGAACTTACAGGCCAGGGTGACTTCAGGGGACAGAATAACTCTTACTCAAAGGGGCCCTATATTCATGTTCGTGGGAACCGGCATATATCGGAGTATGTGACAGCTGGCTTTCTGGAAATCATAACTGCCACGTCCCCCAGATCCAGTCCCATTTTTATTTCGAATTCTGAGATTTGAAGTTACAGTATTATACTTGGTTAATAATATTACAAGCGCCAGAGTTAGGGTTACATTGGCTAGAAATCCATTCTTATTATTCAGTACAAAACTCTCAACTTATGCCGTTTGTCCGGCTCTGTGTGTATGCTTCTCCACACCAAGCGCTCTTAAACTATACTGCCTAACTTAAAGTCCCCATAAAGAATCGTGAGCTATCGACTTTCGTGAATTTTAGGGACTCACTGAGTTTGATAATGCGTAGATTCCAGTATAGACCTCGACTTACGCCAGACCCTCTTCATGTTAAATACAGGCCATCTGGATCTTTGGACTGTGTTTGCTTCCTGATAGAAATGAACGTGTAAGTAGTGCCCTTGGCGGCGTTCAATATCAGATTCGTTATGAGTTTTTTCTTGATAGAGAATACATTCAGAACGGAGTATGGATTTTCTAAAACGTTACGCTTTCGTGTTACCGGCGCTGCTCTTTAAATGTGCGCTCGTGTGGCACACGAGAAAATCTTTGCCTGGCTGCTCCCTCACCGTTTGAACCCCCGTGTACCTTTCGTTTTGCATTGATCTGCTAGGCTTGACTGAGCTGATACGCCTTGCTACTGATGCGATAAACTGAACTCTAGTCACGTTTCAGCACGTAATTGGGGCAGCATTGTTGTACGTGCCCCGCTTTAAACCACGGCTGCCTGCTGAAGAATAATACCACGGCTGCCTGCTGACGAATACTGATCTCGCCCCGTCTTTTTCTATCGGTATGTGGGGGAGTAGCGCCCCAGTAAATAGCGGGGCGCCTTCCCCAGGAAGAAATGCTGCGTTCAATTAAAATTCATCTGGGGCCGCGATGCAGGACGGGAAGATCATTAACGCTGGCTCGCGATGAGGACAGGCCCGCGGAAAGACACCGCGCGCTTGTTGGCCACCTCTGATCACCCCAGTAATTTAACCCTTTCTTCCCAAATTGAATCGGCCGTACCCCTGCTTCGCGCAGCCCCGCTCCTTACCTTTTCTTTTTAATCTTGCTTCCGGGCTCGCTAAGGGGGCACTGCCGCCCGCACCCGTCTTTCTCCGTTCGGGGGCACCGCCGCCCGCACCGACCCCCGCGTGGTTCGTGTACGCCAGTTGCCTGCTCACAATCTGCTCCTGTTGCTCCGGGCACCGCCGTATTGGCTCCAAGTGCCCTTGAGCCTGCGTCTGTGGTGGACCCTGCCCGTACCCTCGCCGACAGATGGGGCAGGGGTGAATGGCCGCATATTTTCCTTCCGACCAAACGGCGCGAAATGCCGTGTAGCGTCCTTGCATCCCCTTCTCCGGTCCGGTCCGTCAGCTTCCCCGGCTTTCCTTTCTGCCTCTTCAGCTTGGATCATCCAGTCGCCTGGAGCCTGTCGCCTGCAGGGGCCTTTGTCCGGCCGGTCTTTGGCGCGAAAGGTTCTCTGCTTCTCTTCTTCTTTTGCGGGGGGGGAAATTCGAAATGAGGTTTCCCGGGCCGTTGGCCCTTCTTAACCCCCCCCTTGCCTATCTTTCTCGCCCCCTGATTGGGGGGGGGAGCTTCCTTTGTTTTCGGGCCTATCCCTGCCCTCCCCGGCCTAGCCGGGTCTTTTAATTGCGGGGGGCGTGGCGTGGGGGGGTCCCGCCGCCGGCCGGCGTTTTACCCGGGCCTCGATCGGGTCCGGCTTCGCCTTCCCCGGCCCGGGTCCTAAGTAGTTTCTCCCCCGCTGTACGATGTTCCAGTGACTCGAGCAGTGACGCACCAAGGCAAATGACCTGCACTACCTCCAGCGATTTCTCCCGTTTTCCGCTAGCACGTGGGTACACACCTCGCACTCCAGCAGGGCAAATGTTTCAGGCTCAGCTCCAAGTGCCCCACCAGTAACACAAGGCGGCTCCTAGATAGCCCACGGTATTTCCGGTAGCTGATGGCCCCTGGAACAGCGATCTGGTTTCAGTTTCGTCTACACTGCAGCCTATGTCTCCGCCATCTCGTTTTGATGTGAAGGGCGGGGAGTCTCACCTTCCGAGCTGAATTTCTCTGCCAAGGCACATTATTTCTTGCAATCAGCGCCGGTATTTTGTTGCGCAGATATTCAGATTTACTTTCCTGCGTTTATTAGAACTCAGGGTTACCAAATACGCTGCTTTTTTTTCAGGATCGTGTCCCCGACCGGCGGAGCAGCACCTGTTTAGCTTAACCTGAGCACTTCGGTTATGCTCAGATGGGGTAGCACCCTAGATGGACTTGGGGAGGGAGAGGGAAACCTCTCTCAACGTTTTGTGTAATACTTAATCCCCAGGCCGGGCCGTACTAACCACACATCGCGTGATTTCAAATACTGTGTGTATTTTTGCTGCTCTGTTATATGTTTTTGGATGTGTGTGCCTCACACATTCCTTGAATGGTGCTCGCAGGGTGTAGGGGCGCGTAATAGGCCGGCTTGACATGCATTGTAGGTGTTGGGTTTTTGTCCTTCAACATTTGTAATCATCAGACAGTTTTGGAAGGAAACCAAATGAAGACATTCCATATCAAGCATTGTCAATGCCAACTGGTCTGACTTTTAAAGGGTAGTGCCTCGGCAGTCAACAAGGGGCTTAGGCATTCAATAAGTCATCATACATGCACTCTGCCACTCAACAGTCATGGGTCCATTCATCCTCACCCACTGACTCATTCGTGCATTCACCCATTTATACAACCACAATATAATCCCACACAATCATATGCAAGATAAAAGAATAAACTTGGAGAGGGAAACATCTCTCAACTTTTTGTGGAAATACCTAATCCCTAGGCCAGGGCGTACTAACCACACATTGCGTGATTTATGGGGAGCTGCGCTGTCACCCAAGCTCAGACATGTTATACTTCTCCCAGGAGTTACAGAATAAATGAGCATAAGGCTGATAACAATCCCAGGCTGAAGGGGACACAAACTCTGACTTGCAGAAAATTCTCATTAGTACGGGAATGAAGTCTCAAGAGACATGCCAGAAAATGGAACCTTTTTGCTGTTCAGAAGCTGTTGATTTATTATTTTCACATTGTACCCAGATCGTCACAGATAAGCTCATCGATGGCTGCACCCGTTTCATGTGAATTTTGATGGGCATCCAGTAACGATCGCCTGCGTGAAATATGCAGCTTCGCCTAAAGCAAGTAACGAAAAAGAAACAGCAGCGAGGAAGGTAGATTGTCAGCCTATGGGCCCGATTCAGGGGTCGTGGGCATCTAGGAAGGGGCTTGCAAATAACATTACAAAATAAACACTTGCCCAACCCTCGCTCCGGATGTCTTCTTTGTCCACAATAATGCAACGCCAATAGCTCTTACTTCAGTAAAGCAAAACCTATTGCATTGCATAGGGCGTCTGGGCACTTGTTTTCAGAGACAGCAATGGAGCAATAAAAGCAACCACTCGGGGCACAATGTTTATAATGTGCTGCATTGAGCAAGATATCGGCAGGTGGGGGGGCTTTCGTTCAAGTAAAAATAGATCGGCTGCTGTAAGGATAATTAAGGACAGCCAGTGGAAGTGGGTTTTCTAAGCGCTTTTTGTAAATATAAAGTGTGACCTAAGCAGCTGTAGCCAAGACGGGGGAGCAAGGGCCGCTGTCATAGTTAATACGCGGCATGGCACGCTGGTGAAAAGAAACTAGCCGGGAGGGGCTCTGGAAAAGAGACTCGGCGTGAGGCTCTTTAAATTTAAACTGACGCGCATGTTGTACATGTTTGTGTAATGAAGGGGATGGACTTTTTCCACCTTTGGGAAATACCTGGGTGCGTCAGTGTGGCGCGGCGACCTCACTTTGTCATTAAATAGGGGTGAAAATCGTACGAGGAGGTAATTGGGTACTTATTTCCCTATTTTAGGCTGCCTCCTTCCTAGATCCTGGACGTATTGCATCGCAAGGATAGCGGAGGGGTGAATGAACCTGCAGCAAAGATCTGGGTGCGGCAGCCTTTCACCCTTCAGAGAAAGTTAACAAGCATTTACAATGCAATGGTCTCGGCATTGTTAAAGTTAGAGCTATTGGCATTGCTCATGACATTCTTTTTGTTTATGTTTTTGTTTTTAAAACATTTAAAGAAACGGCATTGTTATTTACAATGTCAATAGCTTAATCACTCTCAAATGCGAGACCTATTGCATTTGCACCCACACACAGAGCCACCCACACAGAGCCACTCACATAGAGCAATCCACACACAAATAGAGCCACCCACAGAGCCACCTACACACACACAGAGTTACCCACACACAGACAGACCCACCACGCATAGAGCCACCTACAAAAAAAGCCACACACACACACAGAGCCGCACACAGAGCCACCCACACACACACAGACCCTCCCCCACACACACAGAGCCACCCACACACAGAGCCACCCACACACACACACACACAGAGCCACCCACACACACACATAGCCACCCCCCACACACACAGAGCCACCCCCATACACACAGAGCCACCCCCACACACAGCCACCCCCACACAGAGCCACCTCCACACACACATAGAGCCACACAGTAACCTCAAAATTTAACACATATCTACTTTTTGCAGGATCAACTGACAAACCCCTCAACAGGCTCTATGAAGATTAAGATTTCATGAGTATTTTTTTTTTTACAACAGGAAGTGAAGTATAATTTGAAGGGAGCCAGATCCTAAATCTGAGAGCAAAATATATCCTGTTTTTTATTAGAATAACTGGCAGACGCTGCTCTTAACATGGTTTGGTAAATAGAGTTAACCATATTTGAATTTAAAATTAGAAATGCTAATTGCGGCTGCTCCGGCTTTATTACTGCAGTTGCAGAGTGAAGTTCAAAGCACCAACACAATATGTTTTCGTATTGCTACAGGAGCCCTGGTAGACATTGTGACACCAGCAATGCGGATAAATTGAAAAAGATTGCTTTACATAAAGAAACGACACCAACATAGCTCCCTATGAAGGACACGGGTATAGATAAATGTACCTGGCCTATAAACACACGAGTGTCGGTGGGAGCACACGCGTGTGCACGCGCGCACGCGATCACACACACGCACACACAGATGAAGCTCGATGTGCAAATGGATGGCGGCAACAGGAGATGGAGACAGGAAAGTCATCACCCATTCAATCTTTGGCCCCTCACCGAATAAATCATTTTTGCTACACAATGAAATATTAATTCTCCGTGTCCAGCTCTTCACCATCTACTGCAGATTTACACAGAGTAACATGGATGCGCTTTAAAAAGCAGAAATTCACTCGCAAAACATACACATATGTACCCCAATGTACTTATTTTGGGAACACGTGTGCTGCACGGGAGGGAGGGGGGGGGGGCGTGGCTGCTTCCATGCACTGCGCCTCTGGGTGTCAGCACTGGTGCTGGCTGACAATTCGTCCTGACAACTTCACCAGATTCTTCTATGCTAACATTAATTATACATAACTTCTCTGTATAAATCCGTATTTTTCCACATAAGATATGGAACATGGCTGGGAGGAGGAATCCCTAGGGTTTCAGCCCGCTCTCTTGTGCAGAAGCGAACAGCCCATCACTTCAGAGGCCATCCTGCAGCGTTCTCTCATCTCGCACAATTCCCAGACTGCTCTTCGCCCCCGCACAGCTCACTGCCATTCATATTTCCGCTTCCCAGTCCGAGAATCTTATTAAAGAGCTGCAGTCCTAAACTTTTCAATGAAATCCTTAAAATGTGCATCACAAATGCTGCCGCGTGGCGCGCTGTGTGCAGGAGTAAGTACCGCCCTGCACAGGAGCTCTCTGGAGCAATGACAAAGGAATCACCAATCCCACAAGAACATACGGACATTTCTGACGTGGCGTAACGGCCAGACAGAGAGCTGCGGACTAGTTTGGAGCTGGGGAACCAGGTTCGAGTTTCGACGTCGGCTCAACGCCCTATGATTCTGGGCAAATCACTATCTCCCGCGCCTTCCAAAAATGGATGTGCAACGTAACTGGTGCTCAAGTTAAGCGCTCCAATAGCTTCGGTCGAGTTCGAGATATATAAAATGCAGAAGGTGTACTGAAAGTGGAAGTGTAGATGCGGGGCTTCTCATGAGAGTCCTGGTGCGCAGCGATCAGGGACCCACTGGTATTCACGCCAGTCTCCGGGTTACATGCCTATGAATCTTGGCCTCGTGCTCTGAGCTTAGTGCTCCAATTTACATAGAACGTTATGACTCGAAGTTAAATCCTAAGTCTGCATCAGCTACTTACACCAAAAACATAGACTAATCGATCATTCGGTCAACGTACATTTTCTTGAATTGCCCTCCTTTCTGATCTTGTTTTTTTTTTGCAGATTCCTCAAGTTGTCTCACACTTGTGGTTTTACTCATCTGCGTGGTAATACCAGACAGTTGCGGGCAATGGTATGCCTGGTCCACTGATTCACTAGTGCATAAGCGTAAGCGTAACCGGTCCGTGCATGGGGCTCAGACCAGCATAGACCGCTATTGGAGCAGACTTCCGCCAGACACGCCTGACCAGAAGTTGTATCAACCTCCAATCTGCGTGGCATAGGTGACGGAGTATGTGCCTGCTTTACCACGTTTGGCACAATTATGTGTGTGCCACTCATGTCTGCTTCAAACTCAGTCTGCAGATGGCAAACCATGCTCTTCGAAAGGGGGCCACGCATATGAAATAAGAGAGAGGCGGCGAGGGCCGCCCCTCCCCGTCCTTCTGGTCCACCCCTCCGCGCGCCCTCCCCAGCAGCACTTATCACTGGTGATGTGAGGGAGAGGATTAATTGCAAAGGAAGGGCTCATTTAGCCGGATATTGTTCTTGGCGGCTTTGACTAGGCCGAACGGCAGGCAGCAAAGAATTCAATGCTCTCTGCTAGTGTAGCGGGCACATCACGCGCGCATCGATTAAGGGGTCAACCATTTGACTTCACAGCTCTGTTCTGCTGCAATTTACTCTGCGCATGAAACAGGGGCACAAACTTACCACCACGCTATCCACTCCCGAAAGTAAATAAGAAAGGAAAACAACATTCACCATCACGGACAATCATTAACAAGCCGAGGGCACCGGAAGACACCACCGCCTTTCTCCGAGGCAGAGCAGAAATGCCTCGGAGAAACGCAGCGTCCTTTTCGGATTCGGGGGCGTGTTTTGCTGTTGTCTCCTCCTTGAGACTTCTCGCAAAAAACATGCCCCCCGATCCGAAAAGGACGGGGCCTAATCGGAGTGACTGACCTCTTCTCCAGTGGCTGGCCAGCATTTACGAGGCCAGCCAATGGAGAACAGGGGAGAAGAGGGGCTGGTTCAAGCCCCTCTTCTCCAAGTCATTAAATCTCCGACTTCCGGTTCTGCCTTTCGGCAGACCGGTAGTCCTCGACCTAAAAAGCAGAGTTCAGGAATGGCAACGGGAACACTTATAAGTTAGAGTGGTAACACCCCATGGCACATTCTGGACGGGTCCAGGAGGCAGAGGTGCCCAGGCAGGGGTGCATTCCTGGCTGCTAGAAAACCCCAGGGAGAAATAGGGCCCCCTCTCACTAGGTGCAGATTGGAGCTGTGCTTCCGTAGAGCCGCAGACACTTAAAACATGCCTATTTCACAGTGGAATACTCTGCTAATTCAGTTTACATTGATTTAAGGCTGAAAAGGAATGATTACAAGTAAAATAAAGAGACGCAATAATGCCGCTAAATTTCCATTTTAGTGCCACTAAATTTCCATTTTTATGCCGCCTAATTTGCAATTCTATGCAGCAATATCCTAGGGGGTCTGACTTCTCTCCTGTTATACATCAAAGTTTAATGCCTTGTCTTGTAATTCTTGGTGCCTGAGACTACAGCCATATAAAGATTCAGCTGACTTTAGGCTCTAGAGTCAAAGCCAGACTATAAAGTTTTGCCACATTGCTAAAAAAGGGCTATGGGGTGAAGTTCAATTTTATTTCCAAGACCTATTTTTTTTTTTTTAAGTTGACAAGGTCTCACACCTGCGCGAGCTAAGCCACCCCCACCTCTTCTTAGCGCACACAGGAAAAGAAAGTAAAACAAACACACTGTCTGGTTCAAAATATGACTCTGAATTTTGCTTCCCAGAGGTTGTCATAGACTGGCTCAAGAACCGTAAACAATGAGACAGTGTACGCCTGGCCCCCCAGATGTCAATCACCCTGCTTGGCACTGGGTCAGCTACATCAGGGACCCTTCACCACAGAATTCACACTATATAAGCAAAGTACAGTCAGTGCTGCAGCATACAGTCTAGATGGCCTGTATCTGTGTCCAGCATTCTAATTCAATCCAAACTTTGTTATATATATCTTTAACCATATTTTGAGAAATTTTACCATGCAGAATCCAGTTTATAATCTTCTAATGTAATTGTTTGTGCTTTCTTTTTCACAAAGAAAACTGGAAGTGACGCAATAAACATAATCTGGTCCTTATAAGTAACTTTTACCCAAATACCTTATTATTGTGTTTTATATCAAGCCACCATACTCAATTGATTTTGGTACAGCTTCTTTGAAATCTGGGTTATACTCAGGGAGCTAATTTAACCAAAAGCTGGTGGACTCGTACAGAAGGTTTTGAAGGGGTCGGACTGAGAACAGTTGCAAAGCTAATATGGTGGGGAAATTGAATGGGTGAGAGTCTTAAAATATAAATGTAAAATCCAGAAACACATTCAAAGCTGTATTTTAGAGCACAGAGATGTTTATTTACATGCTTTTCCAGGAGCTTGAATATACCTGGCAGCAGGGAGATGGGCCTATAGTTACCCAAATAGAGGGGGAGTCGAGGCTCATCTTTTTTTAAGAAGTGGTTTTACCACTGCATGCTTCCATTGAGAGGGTACCAGTCCATTTATAACTGAACTTCAGCACCCTCCACTCCTGAGGTTATTGCTTGTTGCTACAATGCCGGTCATGCCTTTTGCTCTGCTGTATACATGTCTGTATACAATAGCAGACAGGGAAGAGAGCGGGATCTGATCAACTTGTCTGTGTCTGGTGTCACATGGCTGGACTACCTGTGTGTGTGTGTGTGCAGTTCTCACACCTTCGGCTTCTCGTGTTTGCATGCATCTCATATAGAATGCTTCTCATATTTGCGGGCATCACACATTGTAATGAGCATTTGATATAATATGTGGTTCATTTTTGTGAGAATCCCATATGACATTTTTGTGCTTTTGTACATCCCACACAATACTCATTTGTGACCTTCCTCCTGCTGTATTCACTTGTAAGTGTCACACACACTATTTCCTACTGTTTATAAGTATCACACTCAGCCCCTCATATTTGTGTTCATCACTAACACTCACTTCCGAGCTTCAACCACACACATCTCTTGCTGCATTTCTCACTATATCCATCTTCAGCACTAGCAAATTACATATACTTCTCGCATATGTGTCTCAAACAGCAGGCTCTTTCACATTTTAAGCATCTCTCTTCAACACAAACACTGTTAATCTCATGTTTGCAAACATCTGAAACATGAAGCTTATTCTCATTGCAAATTTGTCTCATAGGGTTTCTCATGTTTGTGTGCAAGATATGCAGTTTGAGTGCAGTCTACACTCCCGTCATCCATCTGAAACACTCTTCCCATAGATTAGACAACAAATGTTTGAAGTTTTTGTATTGAAGGCCCTGTAAATGTGTTGAAAATAAAGCCAATGTGTCCAATGTGCTGGACGGTCTGTGTAAAAGCAATAGGTAACTACGAACCTATTCTGGAAACCCTAGAATAAATACCATATATTCCAAGATAAGTGGCAATGTGTCTACTTGTGCTCAAGGTTTACTGGCACAAGTTTAAAAAGAAACAAACTTCCCGGACTTCTTCGGAAAAACTGATGTATGCTTTTCATGTTTGTATGTATTGGTCTGCCAACAAGTGCTCGTCAGGCAATAAAAACTGAATGTTTGCATGATTCTGAAAACGTGCATTTGAAGTTTAAAAATTATCATGTTGTTTTAAGTGACCAACAGCTCGGTATAGGACAGGGCAGGCTTTTTGGGCGGTGAGCACCTGGCGCTGAGTTGGGGGCCTCATGGTTTGGGGGCAGGAGCTGTGTGTTAGAAAATAACTTTTTTTTAAAGCCTCTGCTGCAGCAGCAGAGTTCCTTGTGTGTTTCAGCAAGATTGAGATAATAAAAATGTCAAGATAACGCTGGTGATCAAAAGTTATGTTCCTGCTAGGGCGAGATCAAGTTTTGTGTAGTGTCAGTTTTGACTGTAGCACAAAGGGTTAATGTGCCTTCTTCAAAGAATGTGTACCATGCAGATCACAGAACTGTGTTTATGTGGATAGCTCAGTGGGTTTCTGTTTTTGTCACAGAGATCCTTTTGTTACTTGCTGTTCCAGTCCTAAGTAATATATAACAGTGACCTATGAAACATCATCAAAGAGCTACCTGCAAAACTGTATGGTATAAGTTAGAACACTATGTTGTTCCCCAGCCTTTCATTATCCTGATGTTGCTGAAAAATGGTTGGTTTGGATAGAACTACATTCTTATTAGTAAAGCCAATCCCAAAGGTATATTTTAAATCCTAAATTTGTGTTTATTAAGCCCAATCACTCATACTGGAGACTAGCATGGGATGACCCGATTCCTACACATTGTTATCCTCATTGTTTTATGTAACATTTCCCACAGACTGATTTACACATGAATGATTCATGGTCTGTGTGTAGTTTGTGTGTGATGTACAGTGCTGCACTGGCATGAATAGCTCTTTAAAACAAATAAAATGCATTTTCTAGAGTGGCTACGGAGAGATTGAAGGGCAAGGTTGGATGTTGAGGAAATCCGTGCAGAAGGAGGTCACTGGAGCAGAAGGCGCAGAAAGAGATAGCCGCACCGGGTGACACCAGTGCTAAAGCTGGCCCTGCCATCCGAATGAGTTGCATAAACAAGAGACAATTTTACAAAATGTATAATTTAAAGGATTTTTTTTTTTTTAAATCAACAGAAAAAATGATCATTCCTTTTAAAGTGTACTTTGTAAATTTTAACTTTTTGTCCTTTTTTAACCTGGGTGTAGGATAAAAATTAAAAGACGTATCTCCCAGTCATTAAAATCGAGCTTCACAGAAGAGGCTAGCATGTGAAGATGCGTCCATGAAGCCATGTCCAGCATGTAATTTCCGAAAAACTTTTCAAACATCCCAAAAACTTTGGGCGTGCAGGTTTAAAACACAATGTTACATTCTTCTAGGACTTCTAAAATCGGTTGAACTGTGAAGCTATAAATACTATGAAGTGGCAAAAAGTTTGTTTCTACAGAGAAATATAATTAGTTATTATTCATGTAATAACATGCACAATATTTTTAGGTCTCGCACCTGTATTGTATTGTATTGTATTGTGATTTGTAAAGCGCGTTTGCTGCCCAATGGGCGTCCAAGCGCTAAGGCATAAAAAAAAAAACTGAACTGATGAGTGATGGAAACGAGCTTAGGTGGATCTAGCAAACAAGTAAGTTTTCAGCTGCTTTCGGAATGAGAGTAAGTTGGGATTGGACCTGATTTGTAGCGGGAGTGTGTTCCACATCTTCGCGGCGTTTAAGGAGAACATCCTTCCTCCGGTCCTGGCTCTCCGCACTCTTGGGACTACGGCTAGAAAGGCTTCCGTGGATCGGAGGTTTCTGTTAGGATGGTATTGAGTAACCAGTTTGTTAAGGATCCTTGGACCAGACCCCCAGAAAGCTCGATGGGCGATGCATAGTGCCTTAAATGCCACTCTCTGCTTTACTGGGAGCCAGTGTAGGGCGACCAGGGCAGGTTTTGCAGACTGCGTCCTCGGAATCTGCAGCAACGTGCGGGCTGCGCAGTTTTGGACGACCTGCAGTTTTCGCATGGACAGCTCTGGGGCCCCCACATACAGAGCGTTATTTGAGTCCAGCCGGGACTGGATCAGGCCCTGAACTGCCACTTGTTTTGCTTCCATTGGGAGGAGGGGGAGGACCTTCCTTAGTGTTCTAAGTAAGCCAAAACAGATAGCGGAAAGTTTAGTGGCCTGGGTGGAGAAGGAGAGGTTTTTATCCAGCCATACTCCCAGGCTTTTTACACTCTCTTTGGGGATGGGAGGTGTGCCCAAACATCCAGGCCACATGGAGGGGAGTAAAGTGGGTGAAGCAGTGCCTAGGAGCATGAGCTCCGTTTTGTCTCCATTCAGCTTTAATGAAGAGCCTGTCATCCACTTTTTTATATCCTCTAGGCAGTTCATCAGGTTTCCTGAGGTGTGGCCGGTGCTTTCCTGCGTCAGTGAAACCACTAGCTGGGTATCGTCGGCATATGATACAATTTTTATGCCTGATGGTTCGACGAGCCCAGCCAATGGTTTCATATAGACATTGAAGAGCACAGGGCTCAGAGAGGAGCCCTGTGGTACTCCACAGTCTAGGGGTTTTCTGACTGATGTTATGTCCCCATCAAAGATCTGGAAGGATCTGTTATGCAGGAATGATTCCAGCCATTTTAGAGCGTCGCCTCCGACACCGATGTTATGCAGACGGTTCAGCAGAGTGGCATGGCTGACCGTGTCGAAGGCTGCACTTAGATCAAGGAGGATCACTGCCACTGATCCCCCTTGATCCAGTATCCTTCGAGACTCTTCGACGACTGCCAGCAAAGCAGTTTCAGTACCATGTTTTGGCCTGAAACCTGTATGGGATGGGTCCAGGAGTGCATGGCTTTCCAGAAATTGTGTCAACTGGGTATTTATGTGTTTCTCTAGCACTTTACTTACCCAGGGGAGTAATGAAATTGGACGGTAGCTAGAGTGATCTTCTGGATTGAGGGTGGGTTTCTTTAGCAGAGCCCGTACCATGGCTCTCTTCCACCCGGTTGGTACTGTGCAGGAGGAAATGGATGAGTTAAGGAGCTCTAGCACCACTGGAAAGATGGCTTGGCCTGCCTGGAGCAGTATTTCTGGTGGGGCAGGGTCGAGGGGAGACCCAGATTTGACTTGGACTGCCAGTTGTTGCAGTGTCTCCAGGTTTAGTGGGGAGAAATGATCCAGCGTAGGTTGTCCTTGCAGGGGGGAATTATTCAGGGGGCTTTGGTTAGTTGAATTGTTGGCTGTTACCGGGAAAGCAGAATAAATCTGCGTGACTTTATTGTGGAAAAAGTCTGCAAGTTCATTGCATTGCTCTAGTGATTTCGGGACTGGGGGGGCAGTATTGACAGTAATGCATTTTTTGACCAGATGGAAGATCTCCTTGGGTTTTGATTTTGCTGCCATTATTTGGTCTGCAAAGTAGGCGGACTGAGCTGTTCTCACCCCGTTTCTGTAGGCCTTAATAGCCTCTTTGTAGTGTTTTTTGTTTTCTGGGAGGAAATCTATTCTCCAGGCTCTCTCTTTTTTCCTGCAGAGGCGTTTCAGGTCTCTCAGGGAATCTGTGAACCAGGGAGCAGACTTGTGTACTCTCTTGGGAGCGGATTTCCTTAGAGGAAGGATCGTGTCCAGTGATTTCCTGATCCAACCCTCATAGTTGTTATTTGCTTGGTTGGGGTTAGTACAGGGAGGTGGACGGGAGTCTTCAAGGATAGTTGTCCATGGCTCTATGGAAAGTTTTTTCCAATTCCTCCTAGTTATAGGACGGGGAGGCAATGAGGGAAGTTTGATGGTAGACCAGGTAAATGGGATGAGGAAATGGTCTGTCCATGGGAGGCGAGTGGGTTGCCCGACCGTTAGTCCGGTGCAGTTACTAAAGATTGGGTCGAGCAGGTTTCCCTTTTCATGGGTGGGGGACCTAACCAACTGAGTCAATTGCAGAGCTGCCAGGTCCTCTGTTAATTCCCTAGCAACAAGGTCTGTGGGGGAGTCAAAATGGAAGTTAAAATCTCCTAGAACTGTATAGTTAGCCGGGGTTAGAAGCCGATTCGCGATGATATCTGGTAGAGACCTAATGAACAGTTTTCCTGAATCTGGGGGGCGGTATATCAGCGTACCAGAAAGGGAGCTGTTCGCAGAGAAGTCTATTCTGAATGCAATGCTTTCGCATTCGGGAATAGCTTCGGTCGAAATGCGCCAGCAGTATTTCTCTTTTAGAATGATAGCCAGGCCTCCCCCTCTTCCCTTGGTCCGGTCCATTCTATGGATCTGGAACCCAGGGGGAAGGGCGGTGACTATGTCTGGCTCTGAATGGGGCGTGAGCCATGTCTCCGTCAAAAAGATGGCATCCGGGTTGTGGTTCTCTAGGAGTAGGCATATCTGCATGCTATGCCGAGGAAGAGATCGGCAGTTTAACAGGTACATCTGGTAGTCCTGTGGCGTGGCTGGTGCCTCGCTGGTGTCAAAGGAGTGTTTGCAGCCAGGGCATTGAATAGGGAGGTCGGCTGGAGGGAAGGAGTGCGGGCATTGCGCCATAATAGGAGGTCTTATCTTTTTTATGGCGGCTGAGCTGTATGTCCTGACCTGGATGGTGTGGGGGGCAGGGGTTGTGGCCCCTGGCCCCGTCAGGTCGCGGACGGGCGCAGACGGGCTTGCCTTTGGCGCGCCTTCGGCGCACCGCCGGCGCACCCGCTGCGCCCATCCGCTGCGCCTCCGGAAACAGCACATTCTTAAATGAGAGGGAAGGGGGGGTGTGGCCTAACTCGGTGGGCGTGTCCCTGTGGTTTCACGGCGGCTGTCCTCAACCCTGCTCAGCGCCTAGCTCAGCTGCGCGAGGGGTCGATTGTCAGGGGGCAGTGGTTAGGCTTTAGGGGAATACAGTTATAACACACTCAAACAGTTTTAAAATCAATCTTTAAAATGAAGAGCCAACAGTATTCACACACACAATAATTAACAAGCATTTACAATGCAATGGTCTCGGCATTGTTAAAGTTAGAGCTATTGGCATTGCTCATGACATTTTTTTTGTTTGTTTTTGTTTTTAAAACATGTAAAGAAACGGCATTGTTATTTACAATGTCAATAGCTTAATCTCTCTCAAATGCGAGACCTATTGCATTTGCACCCACACACAAAGCCACCCACACAGAGCCACCTACACAGAGCTACCTACACAGAGCTATTCACATAGAGCAACCCACACACAAATAGAGCCACCCACACAGAGCCACCTACACACACACACACAGTTACCCACACACAGACAGAGCCACCCACGCATAGAGCCACCTACAAAAAAAGCCACCCACACAGAGCCACACTCACAGAGGCACATACATACACACACACACATAGAGCCTCCCACACACACACACACACACACACACACACACACACACAGAGGCACCCACACACACACCCAGAGCCACCCACACACAAAGCCACACACACAGAGCCACACATACATACACAGAGCCACATACACACACAGCCACACACACACACAGACATTAGGGGGGTACAAACTCAGTCAAACTAGATTACGTTGAAGCACACATACAAATGCATGTGGCCAGTGCCAGAAGCAAACACTCGTACACGAAAGCACACATGCATAAAACACACACAAAACGAACGCACACAGTACACATACGGAACACACCCAGGGAAAGCACACATTAATTACTGTGTATAAAAAATAAAGACCAGTTCATTACAAATATGAAAAGTACCCTGTGTTCACTAAGTATCAAAAGGACATATCACCCTCGAAACTGCTGGGTTCTAATGGACTTTTTATTTCTAATTCGCTTACAAGAAAACGTGTGTTTTCTTAATCACGCACTCCATGAGTGTTTCCCCGGTTCCCCTTGCCCGCGTGCGCTTCCCCTACATACCTCCAACGCTGTTTCTCTCATGTACTTACCCTTTTGTGTTCTGCTCGTTCTCGCAAGTGCTTCTCCCCAACACACTAACTCACACTCCTTGTTCTTCTTTCCCACCCTCCACGCCGTATTTCACTCTCCTTGTTCGGAAAGGGGCCTGGAGCTGGGGCAAATGTTTGGAATTAAACCCACTAGTTCATGGTCTAGTATGTCATTCCCTCTCCTGGACCCGGTCACGTGTTGGAACAGGCTGATGCATGGATTGGGGATGCCGACTGGAGCTGGTATATCCGCGCCAGCCCCTCCCCGTCTCTTTACTCCTCGGAATAAGGCTCAGTATCCGTTTCTGGCTGGCACCCAGTGGGTACCTCCTTCATGTGCAATCGCTTAAGGGACTGTCCCCTTGTGAATGGGCCCTGAACATGCATGTCTGTGTCGGTCACGTGACAGTCCCCCTTCCATCCCAGGAACCCATTTTTTCCCCCTCAGATACATTTTTCGCAGGACAACTTTTCTGCCTTCTACTTTCTGGAGTTTGTGTATGGTTCGTTGAATCCGTGAAGTGGCTTGCAGCCTTCTTGGTTTCACATGATATTGAGGGGAGAAAGGGTGGCGGTACGGCCAGAGCCGCCGACTTTGGGACTGGGGAACCTGGTCCACTTAATCTCCCCGTGCCTAAATAATTGAATGTGACTATGCGTGATGTAACCGGGGCTCATGTAAAGCGCTCCGATACCATCGGGCTGAGTTCGCGGAACTTCGCGCTACATGCCGAGAGTGCTCTTGGACAGGCCTCCCGACAGATGGAATGCGCATTTCTTCCCGACTTCTGTTTGCATTGTAGTAATCACTCAAGATAGTGAACACGCTCCTTACACTGATCATTAAATGGCCGGGTAAGGTGTGTGTGGGAAGGTATTCACGGCGCGCGGTGTTATCTCTCGCTGCAAAGCGCCATTAAAGTATTATCAGTCAAACACTATCAAAAGCAGATAGACAACGTGTCAGTAGTGTAAGAGCACGGACACTGAACGGTCTTCAAAAACGCGTCAACCTAACCTATAGGGTTGGTGCTTTACGCTTCATGGTTTCATGTAGCGCTTGTCTGTCATTTACTTGGCTTCTCAACAGTTTTTCTTGCAGACTTATGTGACTGCGGTTGTGGTTGCCACTAATAGTGGGCATCTGTGGGGCTGACTCTAGTAGTTATAGTATTCGTGGTGCTGTGTGTGGGTCTTAGGTAGTGTTCGGGGGCGTGGGTGGATCTCTGTGATTTCGTCCAAACCTGTGCTCTGTTTTTAGTGTTATGTGCGGTGTATTTCAGTGGTTGCTGCCTGTCATTTAAGCCCCCATTGTTACTAAAATACGCCTCGTATATTATCGGGAATGTTTCGTCTCCATTTGTTAAACATGCACGTCACTCTTTCGTGGTATACGGTGCCTGTTCCTTACAGAACATAACAGAGCCCAAAACTGAAACACTTGGAGTGAGATGTACAAAGAACGAGGTATAAAAGACTTTATTGTATCATTAGATAAAACCTTTGCAAAATGAACAAGCAACGGACGAAGGGGGAGCGGACGAGCACACGACCAAGGCAGCGTCCTTTTCGGATTCGGGGGCGTGTTTTGCTGTTGTCTCCTCCCTGAGACTTTTCGCAAAAAACACGCCCCCCGATCCGAAAAGGACGGGGCAGGATTGAAGTGACGGGACCTCTTCTCCAATGGCTGGCCAGCATTTACGAGGCCAGCCAATGGAGAACAGGGCAGAAGAGGGGCGGGTTCAAGCCCCTCTTCTCCCAAGTCATTAAATCTCCGGACTTCCGGTCTGCCGACCGGATGGTCCCGAGACCTAAAAAGTAGTCTTAAAAATTGCGTTTCCCTGCTCTCAGCTTCCGCCTCAAGAGCTCTATCTTTTATCAAGCGCTGACAGGGGAGCGCGCGCTTTTATAGCGAGAGTAGCGGGGGGCGTGGCCTAACTCGGTGGGCGTGTACCTAGCGATGCAGTGCGCAGCACTGCTCGCGCAGCGAGGGTCCTTTTGTCCGGGGTTCCGAAACGGACCCTGGAATCGTACACGCTCGTGCGTGTGTTTTTACTTTTGTGGCCTGCTATTGGCCTTTGCCTGCGTGTTTATTTTTAAGCTAGCACACAATAGGCCAAAGGCGGGCGCATTGCTCCGCCCATGGCCTATTGGTGTCTATTACGCGCATTCCTGCCATATGGTTTCAATTATCGTGCCCAGACAAGCGACCGCTTTCCCAGCCGCTTTTTAAAGTTTTGAAGCAGGTAAAATTATGATATTAATTTTTACATTAGCAGACTATTTATATTGTAGTAGCAATCAATATAAAATACGAAAAACACCCTAAAAGCTCAAATATAAAACAATTCTATTCTCCATAATAATATTGTTTTAGTTTCAAACTCAAACTTGTCAGACTATCTTTATGCCAAGTGAAAAATTCTACCACTTCGAAAATGGCCCCTAAAATTCTAAAACAAGCGGAGCCGTGCGACTGTGGGTCAATTAGTCCTCGCACACCACTCGCGGGCTTCTTTGAAGCGATCGCGAAAGTGAAAGAGATCGCTTTCCCAGCCGCGTGCTTGCCGCCGTCGCCACTCCCGACCCCCTTGTTCTTGGTTACAGACCAGAGATAGTCACATATGCAGTCATTGTCCGATGGCTCGAAGCGACTGCGCCTTAATACTGCTGCTCTGGTATCTGTAATGGCGGATCGGCTCTGTATGGCGTGTAACGCTGCTGCCATAACGGCCTCTTATGAATGCCATGACCAGTGTCCGTCCTTCTGGGCACCGGCAGTGAGTGAGGTCGACGGGCGTTGCCCAGGAAAAACTGCGAGTCACAAGCGCTGTTGCAGCTGCAAGACGGGGGGGGAGCAGGATGCTGTAGCTAAATCCTCGGTGCGCTCTTGATGCTGGTGTTACACTAATCAGGGGTGTGAAAATTAGTGCAATTCGCTTTTGCGGAGTTCGGCGAAATCAGGGTTAATTCTGCACTTTCACACCTCGGAGCGAAACGAGTCATTTTATCCATTTGAGCGAAACACAATCACCGCTCTTTCTGGTTGCCCGCATTGTTCCTTTCTCTTGCGCTAACATTTTACGTCAGGCTGCAGTGTAATACTCGCCGTTGCCTTATTTCAGGAATTTAGGGCAAAAAGTGTTACTCCAAAGCTTAGCAATAACTCCAGCGTCTATTTACACAGCCCGTTCTTGACTGGCAGCACTAACATGCAGGACAGGCAAATCCCTGAACAAGGCAACAGTAAACCAGACTTGCATTCTTACTCAAGTGTACCTTGTATCCAGCCCTCAGAGTTCGCTTTTTGATCACATTCTGCAGCATGTCTCTTTATTGACAACCTTCCCCTTTCCTAGAGACACATTATCAACCTGCACGTCCTCTGTAACCCGGACACATATCCCGGTTTAATGTTGCCTAATACCGGTCTTGTGTACAATACCTACACCCTGGGCAGAGTCTGGGCAATGAAAATACCAAGGGCCATGTGACCCATGGAACAAGCATTTGCAATGCAATAGGTTTCGCATTATTAAAGTTTGAGCTATTGGCATTGCTAATAATAATGCAACCCCAATAGCTCAAACTTTAATAATGGGAGACCTATTGCATTGCAAATGCTTGTTGTTTGTGCTGTGGGGTTGGGTTCCTTGCATAGCCTACCTATTTCACATTTCCTTCTGTCTGATCTCATCTGCACAGGGAGGAAGAATGGACATTTGATCGCTTTGCTGTTGCTTTCCATGTTATGTCTGGCCCCATGTTTAGCTGTCTTTGCTTACCCGGGTGGGGTTCAGTGGACATTACTTCTTTCCAACACTTTATCTAGTTGGAGTGGGCCAAGGTGATGGATCTCCAGCCATGTACCATTTCCGTCTTGCTGAAGTATGTCCCACTTGGCCTCCTTTTGCATTTACCTAAAGGCCATTTATCATCTGCTGTGGGGGAGTGTGGAGGTTGACTTGGACTCAATGTTTCCCATTCTCTTCCTGCTTCAGGTTATTTTGAAATACCCTCCCTATTGATATTTCTGTTCATGCCAGGCTTGTGGTGTCATATGCTTGCATCAATGCCAGAGGGTAAAGAGACATCTTCTGGGGCTATCATGCACACATAGTAGATCCTAGCTGTCTATCTGGCTCGGTGTTTTCTAGCTCATTAGCATTTTTTGATTAGGTCATACATGCACATATCCCAACAACATCAGTATACATTGCTCATAACTTCCAGCACCATCATGCACACAAAATGGCTGCAAACGATACTGTTGGCTAAGTGTTTGCTTCCTCAACTAGCAGAAAATGAGCAAACCATACTCACCCATCACCACACAGTAACCCAAATCCTGTCACAATCATATGCACAATACAGCTCCATGCCGTAGGAAGGATAAATATTTGTTGTTTCGTCCTAAATACGTACAATGGAGCCTACCACACCCACATGAAGTGACATCAAAGGTACATAATTAGTACAGATACCTTAAATCTTAGCAACCAGTACAAGCAGTGCTAAGGACATCGGTATACCCCAAGAATGGAAGACAGTTCAATGTTTTTGACCGCTCAAATCCATGCACATATTTTTCAATTTGTGATATTTTTATATTTTATATTAATAGGGAGAAACATGGAGGGGTCACTGGTTCTATGTTGTGAGGATGACCATGGTGTGCAAGAGAGTTATGGTCAGACAGTTTCAAACTTTGCTGGTCCTGGAATTTAGGGTATCTTTATTTATCACTAAACACTGCTAAGGATTCTGCAAAATGTTTGTCTGTTTCAGTTATTTCACCTAGCTTACCTTCTATGGCTTTTCTTTTCTTTCCAAGCTGCGAAGCATGATTTTCTACCGGGCCTGTGCCACTATAAGGCCTGTTCTTGCTGCCCTCCCTTAGCCTGATGTTAGATCTGGACTGGCGCTGGACTTACTTTTATTGGCCTCCCTGCCCTATGTTGCTTTGCATATGACTACAGTGACCAGCATTTTACAGAATATTTTACTGCTCCCCGCACTGTCTGACTAGACTGTCATCATACTAGGACCTTGGAGGTGATCAGCTCAACAACAGATTGAGACCAGACAAGATAAGAATTCACTCCCCAGTCTGCTAACACATAACTGGCTAATCTCAGGAAAGGCTGAATGTCGAGGGGTGGTAGTGCTGTTGGGGTGAAGGTAAGGGTTTCAGAGATGAGATGATGTTTGCTCTTGTTGCATTTTTTAAAGTTTCTCCTGTTGCACATCTCGGCCCATCGGTGACCTGTAAACTTATGTTGCAGGTGACTATGTATTGGGCATTTTTTTTAATTTGGGGCAAACTTTAAAAAATCCACACAAAAAATGCACAGTTTGTTGACTCAGCCAAACATGTGAGATAGTGTAGAAGTGGCACAATGCAAAGCCTCTTTTTTTTTTTTTGATAATCAATTTTATTGAGTTTTCAATGTAACCAAACAAACGGCACCATTCAGTGTTAAATCGCATGGGAATAGTCCAGAGTAAGCACAGCTCACATTGATATAAAAAGTGACATACATGCAAATCAAAGGCCCAAATCCCTAGAAGCATTCCGTAGACACAGCCGACCCACCTTAAAACTCTATCACCCCCACCCACTTCCCCCACATTCGGCAAATTTCCCAGGGCATCCCCATGCCACATAAAGAGGTCATTCCTGGGCGGCACGCCAATCCACTCCCCTACGCCAGCCAATGGGCAGCGATATCTCTGTTAACTACCACCAAGGCCATGTTAAGAAAAAGCTTTTCAGCTCTGCTACCGTCCAGACCATCAGTTATGCCCAATAGAATACACGTAGGAGCCAGAGGGACCTCCCAGCCCAAGACCTCCGTCAATTCTCCTGTTAAGGACTCCCAATACCTCTGTATTGCGGGACAAAGCCACACCATGTGATAAAAATCTGCGCTGGGAGGGGAGCAGCGGGGGCAAAGGGCATCCGACCGGAGCCCTGCACTGTGAAGGCGCAGCGGCGTAAGATAGGCAGCATGCAGGAAGTAAATTTGGACCAACCGAAGCCGCCCCCAGAGACTGTGATTGATTTGGGGCCCATGAAGGCATCTCTCCAGTCGGCATCCTCTAGCGCCCCAAGCCAGCCTTCCCACTTCTCATGGAGGTGAGAGAGGGAGTTGGGGGTATTATTAGTGAGTGATCGGTATATTCTGGAAATCCCCCCTTTCCCCAAATCACCAGTCATAATCTGCGCCTTCAGCGGACTGTACTCCGGCAAGGAAGTACCATCTGAGATGTATGAGCGAAGGGCATAGCGCAGCTGCATGTAGCGGAAAAGTTGGGAGGGGTGGAGAGAATGCCTGGCCTGCAGGTCTTGAAAGGAGCGCAAGTGGGTACCACTCCAGACATCGCCCAACAGGGATATCCCAATGAGGTCCCACTGCCGGAACCCTACCAGGGACTCCACCTCCCCGAGCCGAGTGCCACACCACAGGGGGGTATATTGCGTCAGTCTGACAGACCAGCGGGTGTAGCGCAATGAGGCCCGCCAGGCCAGGAACACTCCACGAGTAACCTCAGGGAGAGCCTGAGGGACAGCCGCACCATAGAGCATCCCCTGGAGGGAGGCGAAGCCCAGAGTCTCCAGTTCCAGGCGATACGCCGGATCGGACCATCCGCCGTTAAACCAGTCGTGAAGTCGAGTACTCTGGTCGCTAAATAATACAGATAGAGGCTCGTCAGACCAAGACCTCCGTCAAAAGGCAGAATGCGGCACAGGGCCAGGCTGGGCCTCCCCCCCACCCCCCATAAAAACTTTGTGATCAGACCATCCATCTCCCGGAACCAAGACCTGGCGAACAAGAGGTGCGTGTTTTGAAGCATGTAGAGAAAACGGGGTAAAATCATCATTTTGAAAAGGGCTATCCTTCCCAAAGGGCTTAGGGGCAGAGTATGCCATTTCGAGAGATCCGCACGGACCCGTTTGACCAGCGGGGTGACAATGAGCGACCATGCAAGTTCGGGGAGAAGGGCAACCCAGATCCCCGAGTACTTGAAGGACTGCCTTCGAAGGGGGATCGTCGACTGCCGATCAAAGCACTCCCGCGATACATGCTGGGGGACCAACACAGACTTAGCCGGATTGAGCCGTAGGCCAGAGGTACATTCGAAGAGGCTAAGCGCCCGGAGGCATCGGGGTCCCGACGGGGCTGGATCAGCCAAAAACAGCAGGACTTCATCCGCATAAAGTGCGATTTTGTCCTCCGCAAAGCCGGGCCACTGCCAGCCCGTGAGGGAGTGGTCACCACTAATCAGGCAGGCAAGGGGCTCCATAGCCAGAGCGAAGAGGATCGGAGAGAGGGGGCACCCCTGTCGCGTACCACGGTGAATGGGGAAAGGATGAGATAAAGCTCCGTTGACTAGGACCTGCGCCCGGGGTCGCTGGTACAGCGTCTTCACCAGCTTGCGGAAGGGAGCACCAAAGCCCATCTGCTCCAAAACATCCTCCAGGTAACCCCAATCGACCGTATCAAAAGCCTTCTCGAAGTCTACCAGCAGGAGAGACAAATATGGGGACAGCAAGTGTCGATTTGCAAGAGCAAGATGAAGGCGTCTGAGACAATGTTTGGTGCCTCGGAGAGGTATAAATCCACACTGGTCCGGATGAACCAGTGTTGCTAGGTGGGGTCGTAGGCGGTTGGCCAGGATGGAGGCGAAGATCTTAAGTTCAGTGTTGATGAGAGAGATAGGGCGATAGTCTGAACAACAACTCGAGGGGGGTTGAGATTTAGGGATTACTACAATGGTCGCCAGGTCCGTCTCCGGGCAAAAGGAGCCACACTCCACCGCTTCATTGTACATCTCAATGAGAGGCGGGACCAAAGTATCTCGGTAGGACAAGTAAAATTCTTAGGGGAGCCCGTCCGGTCCCGGCGTCTTACCAGCTGCCATGCGGAAGATGGCGTCTGTCACCTCTTCAGGGGTAATCGGAAGATCCAGATCCGCTGCCGCAGATTCACTAAGACGCGGCAGAGGGAAACGCTCTCGCTGGAGGAGCTCGTGGAGGGAAAGGCCAGGCACCCGCGCCAAGTATAGGGTAGTGTAATAGGTTGCGAAGCACTGAGCCACCGCCAACAGAGCCCGTTGGATCCCACCACTCGCGTCAGCCACTTCCGGTATTATACGATTGGCCAATGGGTAGGTGGCCAGGCGATGGAGGAGTTTCCCATTTTTATCCCCCCAGCCGTACTCTCGGGCCACCGAAGAGCGGCAAAGGAGTTTGGCAGCTTCCATGGAGGTCTGCCTGATCTTGTCCCTCAGGAATGCAAGCCTCCTATCCTGGGCCTCATCCCTGTCCTCGGGCTGGAGTGTCTCAAGCTGGGCGGCCTGCGCTTCGAGAAGCGTGACCTGGGATTCCCGGGCTGCGCGGGTGAGCTTAAGCTGGCCCTTCGCAAATCCTCGGATGGTGGCCTTGCCGGCCTCCCATAGGGTGCGACAGGAGGACACTGAGCCCTGGGTTTGTAGTGAAATAACATCGGAGCTCGGCACCAACACCGTCTCTGAATTCACCGTCCTGGAGGAACCAAGCGTTGAGCCGCCAAAATGGGCGGGAGGATGGGGGGGGGGGGGGGGGGAGGACCCTCGCACGGATGAATGATCTGAAAGGCCCCCGGGAAGGACCCGCCGGGGAGTCGGAGTGGGCGTGCCGCTGGCCCCTGCGCCTCCCGGAGCCGCGGCCGGAGGATCGGCATGGCCTGCCACCGGGCGGCGCCGGGACCCGTGCAGTCAGCCTCATCGGCTGCTCCTCTGTGACCCATGTCCAGGTCTCCTCAGGCGTATCGAAGAAGAAGGATTTGTTCTGGAAAAACACTCGCAACCGAGCTGGAAAAATGAGCCGATACTGAATGTTCAACGAGCGTAACTTTTGCTTGACTTCCCCATAAGAGCGACGCTGGGACTGGACCACGCGAGTGTACTCATGGAAGACCATTATAGTCAGGTGTTCGTACTTGAGAGGCTGTTGTTTCCGAGACTCCGACAGGATAGCGTCTCGGTCTTTAAAGTTTAGGATACGCAAGATGATGGGTCTTGGAGGCACGCCTGGCCGCGGACGAGGAGCCAGCGATCTATTCGCCCTTTCAATCGTAAACCAAGGGGAGAGAGAGCCCTCTGACATCCAGGAGCGTATCCAGCGCTTTACGAAGTCCGCCGTCCGGCCCTGCTCCACGTCCACCGAAAAACCAACATGACAGAGGTTGTTGCGGCGGCCCAGATTCTCAGCGTCTTCCGCCCGATAGTGCAACTCCTGCGTGCGGGCCTGAAGTTGGGTCATCTGAAGTTTAAGCTGGTGGACGTCATCCTCCACAACAGCGACTCGAGACTCGCCCTCCGTAATCCGGGCAGTGGCATTACGGAGGTCTTGCCGGATCAGGGTCATGTCCACGCGGATCTTCACGATCTTTCCCTCAACCGAGGACTGAGACATATGGATCGCCTGGAGGATGGTAGAGAGGTCTGTTGCAGCCGGAGGGTCCTTGTCCGCGGGCCCACCCGTAGCCCCAGCCTCGGCAGTGGTGAACCGATCAATCTTAGTTTGGGTGGCGGACGTCTTGGGTACTTTGTCTGTGGCCATGGCTGCCTGTGGTCAAAGGGAGGGTAGAGCGCGGGCGCCGGGGCCAGAGTGTCCAGCAAGCGAAGGAAGGTAGGTGAGATAAGGAGGGGGGACACGGCACGTCCAGGTCACCACACTCCACTAAACACCTATAACTCCGGTCCGGGGCCCGTCCAACTATCGGGCAGGACCAGGTATAGCACTCCGCAGGGGGTGGGAGCAATGGCCGCTGGATCAAGCAGAGCCACAGGCCCTAGGTCCGCAACCAGAAGGCAGAACAGCTGGAGGCAGGGCAGCAGAAGTCCCGGTTCAGGAGACCCTCTCCAGGTACCAGCAGCACTTCCCCACCAGAGTCAATCAGTGAAGCAGCCCCAGCAGTTCAGAAGACCAGTCACCAGGAACCGGGAGGGCGGATCCGCAGCAGACGAGCCAGGAGGAGGCAACAGGTCACTCATCCACAGTGTCTTCGCCAGACCCAGCTCACTCGCAAGCCAGGCGCACGGGGAGGTCGCCCACAGTCACACCAAGGCCCCCCGCCGCCACCAGGACTCACCACGTTCCAAGGTCGCCACCCAGCGGGTTAGCACCTCTGCCAGGCCACCAGCCAGCAGCAAGGATCTCTTTCCACCACCACTCCGGCTCCCTGCCGCCCGACTCGGCGGCCGGTGTCACGGCAGCGCTGCCGGGGAGCCGAGCCGCCGCCGTAGACAGCACTGCTCACAGAGAAGCCAAGGGCGGGTCTGGGCCGCACCGCGGCCACCGCGCTGGACCAAGAGGCAGCCAGTCAGCAGCACCGCCGCCAGGAAGGGCACAGGAGCGACCTCGTACCACTGGTGCATCCAGCCCCACGTCAGGGAGCGAAGCGCCTTCACTGCAGAGGAAGGGCAGGGAGCAACGATGGCAGGACCTCCCCTCAGCCCAGCTCTTTCTCAATTCAAGCGGCAGCAGCGTCACCCCGGTGTCCCCACACCAGTCTCCCGCTGCCCGGTGCGATGGCCGAAGACCAGGGAGCCCCAGTGAGGGGCCAAACACCAGATATCTCCGTCTCACGACTCCAGGTGCGGGTGCCAGAGGCAGTCCACCAGCCGCACCGTCAGCGGGAACCCCAGGAGCAGCACCGCATCACAGGAGGACAGGCCCACAGCCGGAGTCCCTCACATCTGCGGCAGAGAGCCAGTGACGAGAGGCTCCCCCGCAGGCCACTTCCCACAGCTGTCCCCCAGGAGAGCCACACTCCTCTTCCAGAAGCAAGATCCCGCTGCCCGAGACGACGGCCGATGGGGAAGCAGGGCCGCAGGGAGCCTGAAGCGCCGTCACAGAGACCGCAGTGCAGGCGGGGGGAGGGGGCAGCTGTACGCCCGGGATCTCAGCCGCAGCAGAGTCTCGGCGCCCGCCAAGTCCACACAATACACGGGCTAAAGCATGGACGGGGATTATCTGTGCCAGGCTCTTCACCGCACCGCTGCCTTCAGCCGCCTCCCAGCCGCAGCTCAATGCCGCCACGACAGCTCAGGCTCCAATTACAGGCTGCAGCGGGAGAGGAGGAACGGCCGCCATCTCCGCTGCGGGCGCCGGCCGGATCGTCCGACAGTCACCAGGAGCACCGGGCCCGAGATCTCGGTCCCAGGACCAACACCAGGTAAGTGGCAAAGTGGGGGTAACAGTCCACCCTCCTAGATGTCCAGGGGAGCAGGCAGATAACGATGGATAGCGAGGGGTCCGGGAGCACATTCAATGTGCGACCGCCATCTTCGCCAGCTAGGCCACGCCCCGCAAAGCCTTATTAGCACATATAGGGTATAACATGTGTATTTTGCTTGCATTATGCGACTTTGTAAATGCAACACTTTGTCATATGCTTCACATTTGGCATTGTCTAGTAATTATTTGTTGTTCACTTCAACACTCCTTCCTTTTGAGGTTGGTGTATTGAGTAATATTAAAATCGGATAACATTTTGGTATTTATGGTGCTTAGAAAAACAGCAAAAGTGGAATATAAAGTACTAGGCTAAAGAAACAAATGTTATTTTTTTATTATTATGATTATTATTGTCATTATTAATAATAGTACGTAGAATCAGCATCATCATTATTAGCAGACAGTGTTAAACTGGCCTAAGATAGACTTTATGCATTTCTAAATAAACCACTGTACTGCAAAAAACCCCAAAAAGATTTGAAATTCAGTGTTTACTCTGCAACTCTATTTTTGACAATGAGTACCGGAATCGGTACAATGAAAAATGTCATTGTGAAAGATGAAAAGGGCACCGTATTGACCATATTGAGTTATTGGAGCTCCAGCTAATCCATTTGAGGTAAAGTCCACAAACAAAAGTTATTTTTTCTGAGGCCAAATATAGAAATTTCCAAACTAATTTTCTAAATGGAAAAACCACTTCAGTACAATCACTGAGGCTGGTAACATTTAATCTTGGACGGGCCAAGTCAATCTTGGACAGGCACTTATTAGTGCTATAGAACTTTTCTATGAACTTATATATTTATATAAAATCTTTACTTGTTTTAAGGCTGCAGCATTAAGTATCGCTTCTAGGCATAGAGCTCAAATATCTGTAACCAAGTCTCCATAACCTGAGCTACTTCAAGAATCAACGACCATCAAGATTTTACATCGCGAGCCACTTATCGTGACTGCGTCTCTAGAAAAACAGCTGAACCTCCTTTAGATGAGAGTAATAGCATAGTATTAAAGAGCAAAGTAATAAATGTGAAAATATATTTGCATGAAACCTCATCAGACCTCAAAGATGGCCCAAACTGAACAAGATGTCACTCAGTGTGGGGAAATAATACCTTATGTGTGTCCTATGACAGTGGGATAACTCACAAATGCCCGAACAGAATCATGATCCACAAAATAAGACTGTTCCGGCCTCAGATTCCAGTGTTATTGAGATAGCTGCCCTACTGGAAGACTTGCTTACAGTACTGAAACAACGAAATGAATCAGGATCTAGTGTGGTAAAAACCAAATTCTCTGCTGACAATTTTTGCGCAGAAGTAAAACTATTTGCTATAAAGATACAGGAAAAGTCACACAAACTTTTGAATTTGTGTAAAGGATTGGTATTGCATACATTCATTGTATTGGATAACCCAGTGGTGCCGCTGTGATCCAGCAGATTGAAAAACACAAAGCTGAATGAAATGCAAAAAGTTTATTCTTGATTCTTGATTGAAAATGGACCTCATCTGCCACGTAAACAACATTACTTCAAAAATTCTGAAATAGACCCAAAGAAACAGAACACTTTCAGTGCAAAATGGTTTGACGAGTATCCCCATTTCAAATATAGTGAGAAAGTTGATGCAGTATTTTGTTTTGCTTGTTCTGTCTGCCCACCTTCAGTTGGACAAGAGAACGGTAATAATGTATGGTTTCCGAATGGTGTACGATGGAGGCACAAAACGAAAGGTCGAGGATTAAGAAGTGCTGGTAAGATGTCAGTCTATTTCAAAAGTGACAAACATAAGATAGCTGTGAAAAACATTCAGGTCTTTAAGAACAAACAAAACAGATAGATGCTCAACTAAGTACTCACAAGAGACATGAAATTGCAGTACAAAAGTGTAGCCGTCTCCAAAACCGTGATATAATACTATTTCTGTTGGACTGTACAAGTTTTCTCTATAGATGACAATTGCACTTCGAGGAAGGGAGGATGACAAAGATGGCAATTATCAGCAGTTGGTGAAGCTGATGAGTTCATGGGTGCCATCATTAAAGAGTTGGTTAAATAATGCAAGCCTTTGACCACACAATGTTACGTACATGAGTCCCACAGCTCAAAATGAATTCCTAAATATTTTGGGAAATTGCATTCAGGAGGAGGTAGTCAGCAGGGTGCAGGGATGAGGCCCGCTTGCTGAGAAGACGGATACTACCCATGATCAGCTTACTACAGTAATTCGGTATGTTACACATCTTTTCAAGGTCGAGGAACGCCTTCTTCACATTGGCAGTAGTCCTGATAAGACTGGTTTGGAATGGCATCCGCTATTGTAGATGTACTATCTGAATGTGGGCTCAACATTAAAAACTGTTTTGTTCAATCATATGATACGTCTTCAATGTCAGATGCGAATAAGGGATGTGTGGTGATGTGATCTAGTCAGAGGATTGCTAACATTCTGTGATGTCATTTAGAAAAGGTTTGCATGAGTGGAAACAGAAGGGGTGCGAGTTGTGTACTCAATGAATCTACTGATCAATCTGTAGAGCAATGTACTGATGATGTCACAAATCAGGAGTATGTTGTTGTAGTCAGAAGTTGCTCGGAGTAAAGTACAATACAACACATTCCCGACCCTGAAGTTGATGTCACCATTGATAGCAACCACATCCAACTCCTTGTCGACACTGGAGCGCGCATCACTATTGTTTCTCATGATAAGTACATGAAATTTTGGTCCATCAAGAGTCTACTTCCTCCTGATATACTCACGGTAGCTTTTGAAGGTAGTAAGATAGATCTAATTGAGTATTTCTGGGCTAATATAAGTGTCTTAGGGAAAGTCATTAATGGAAAAGTATATGTAGCCAGATGTGGGATCAATGTTCTCGGTCTTATCCACCAAGCCGAGTTTGGGCTCACTATCAAACCCGGTTTATCCAATCCAGTTTGTATTGATCACCAATCTGACATTAATCACTCTACTCCCAGCAAAAGTATTAATTCTCTATTCGGCTCATGACCCGTTACTCACTGGGAACAAAAATACAGTAAAATCTTTGAAGACCGTCTTGGGAAAATTACAAATTTTCAACATTTTATCAAAATAAAAGAAAATGTTATTCCCATCAAACATAAGCTAAGGAATGTTCCTTTGTCCATTAGAGGTGATTTCTCCAAACACCTGGAATCATTATGTAACCAAGGTATAATTGAACAAGCATTTACAATGCAACGGTCTCGGCATTGTTAAAGTTAGAGCTATTGGCATTGCTCATGACAATGCCGTTTCTTTAAATGTTTTAAAAACCAAAACATAAACAAAAATAATGTCATGACCAATGCCAATAGCTCTAACTTTACCAATGCCGAGACCATTGCATTGTAAATGCTTGTTGTCTTCATTTCCAGGGCTCACTACAGCTCCGAGAACGATGCGCCTGCTGCGGAGATAGCTGTCTGTAGACACTAGCGCAATACAGTGACGTAAAAGATGACTAACTCGTGGCTCCTCCAGGGACAACCAGACGTCACTTGTTCGAGCTGTGACCACGCTGGGAGCAACAGTCGAGTGACACATGGGCTCCAAAACGATTTACACCTTCGTGTCAGCTAAAACACACCATGGGGAATGAAGTGAAACTTGTCTGTCGCTTCGTACGGTGCTAAAAGACATTTATAAGCTCCTTGTGGCTGTGCCATATGTGGGGCTGCATGTGCTGTACAGGAATGTCAGATATGTGCGCATGAATTACACGACCAGTGACTCCTTACATAGGACGGAACACAACCAGATCTGTTCTTGCTTCATACATGTTTAATATTACTTAGTGGAGTCTTTTTATCAACCTTTGACTAAATAACGACAGAGTAAGGTATTATGTTCTTGGATTACATTGTGTGCCCTATAGGTTAGATACCACTGTTTACAGGGCGTGCAGAACTCGCTACTAATTTACAATAATATAACCGGGACCGCCAGGTTACACCCGGATCACTACAAACGCACCAATCCAGAGTTACTTTTACATAAAATACACATCTTTGACCACAGATTTCAGTCACATACATTTCTCCTGTCGGTGCATTAACCACCGATGCTGGTGTAGACACGGGATAAACAAAAGGTCTCCGCAGCACGTGCTTTAACTCTTTAAGCTATCTCAAATTACAGTCGGTTAGCGAACAATTAAGTAAACGAGCTTAACTAACACGTCTTCCTTCTTGGGACTTTTTGTGGGGGTAGTGTTTGTGGAAATAATGAATACACGCAGGCGGAGCATATGGCGACTGTCATTGGCTCTGCTCCTCGTGACGCAGCCTATCATAACTTCGCGCCTGCCTGGGCCTCACAGTTTTGGTTTCCCGGACTACAGTGTCTGCCCACAGGGTGTCTTCTCAAACAGATAAAAGAAAGTCGATCGTGCAGGGCGGCCTGGGCTGGTAGTTTCCTCCGGTCTGTGGCCGTCTGTCGACCCACGCAGCTCGCGTTGAGCCGAGCCCCTATGCCCCTGCACAGAGGCCTGTTGAGCGGAGGGTGCTCGCGAGACCCGGCAGCTATTGACACGGACACTTTTTAAACACCGAGGTTTGCTTTCCCCAATAAATAAGGGCGCGGCCCGTGCCAAGCGCGCCTTAGAACCAGCGCCGCTCCGAGGACAGGGTGAGGAGAGGTGAGGAGACCAGAGCAGCAGCCGGACGCAGGGGGAGCGGACGAGCACACCACTGCCTTTCTCCGAGGTCAAGAAGAAATGCCTCGGACAAAGGCAGTGGCGGATTCGGGGCGTGTTTGTCTTTTCTCTCCTCCAGCCATTGGCTGGAGGAGAGAATGAGACTTTCTTTAAAAAACACGCCCCCCGATCCGAAAAGGACGGGGCTTCAACGGAGTGACTGGACCTCTTCTCCAGTGGCTGGCCAGCATTTAAGAGGCCAGCCAATGGAGAACAGGAGAGAAGAGGGGCGGGTGCAAGCCCCTCTTCTCAAAGTCACTCCAACTCATTAAATCTCGGAGCGAGACTGCGCAAGCGCAGCCTTTCGCAGCCGAGACCTAAAAAGTCGAATCTACTCTTTGGCTTTCACCCATTGTTTTAGCCAAGAAGAGGTACGGAGATTTGAGGATGTGTGTTGACTTGAGGAGTCTTAACGAAGCCATATGGGTTGACGGGTTTCCCCTACCACGCATTGAAGATCTTATTGCCAAAGTGGGTTCCTCTTCATGGTACACCAAACTTGATCTTAAGGCAGTCTACCATCAAGTCGAACTACATCCTCAGTCCCGACACCTCACAGCCTTTGTCACCCCGGATGGGGTATTTCAAGTTTGTCGTCTCCCTTTTGGTCTTGCTTCTGCTGCTGCCATATTTCAGAGATTAATGACTGAAATGTTCCACCACAATCCCAATGTTGTTGTTTTTCAGGACGTTATTTTAATTTTCACTCAAAACGAAGCTGAGCACGATTCTGTCCTTGATCAAGTATTTAATGTCCTAGCAAATAGAGGAGTCACTTTACAAAAAAACAAGTGCACTTTCAAAGTTCAAGAAATTGAGTATCTTGGTCATGTCATCTCCGAACATGGTATCAGACTCAGACTAGGTCTCATAAAGAGCATAATTGACGCGCCTCCTCCTCAAAATAAAGAACAACTTATGTCCTTTCTTGGACTATGCAAATTTTATTCTAAATTCATGAGGGACTTTGCCAAGACAACAGAGTGTTTCAGGGCATTATTAAAGAAAGGATCAACATTTGTATGGTCAGAAGAATGCCAAAAAGGATTCCAATCTATCAAGAATCATATAGTGCAAGCTCCTGCTCTACAAGCTTTTGTTGAAGGAAAGCAAACCATTGTCACTGTAGATGCTTCGGAGTACGGTTTGGGAGCTGTTCTCTCACAATGCTCCAATGGAAAAGAAGATACTGTTGGATTTGCATCCAGGACGCTCCGTACTGTTGAAAGGAAATATTCTGTAATTGAAAAAGAACTTCTTGCTTGTGTTTGGAGCATTGAAAAATTTAAACAATATGTGTGGGGTAGATCTTTCATCCTCAGAACGGATCATCGCCCCTTGGTTGACATTCTTTCAGGGAAAACAATCAAGCGCAATACGGCTCGTCTAGCACGTTTATCTACAAAACTCTTGGAATATAGCTTCACTGTGGAATATATTCCTGGAGGAAAGAACTGCAGAGCAGATTGTCTATCAAGTCTCCCCATTTCGGACACAGACGAGCAGGACAGGGAAACTGATGTGGAAGAATGTTTTGTTGCAGTTATTAATCACAACAATTTATCTTTTGCAGAACTTGACTGGATTACACAGATTGATAAAGATCCTATTCTCAAGGAAGTTACTTCTTTGATTAAGAAAGGTTGGCCAAGGGAGAAGTGTCTTTCACATGATCTTCAGATGTACTGGAAGTTTAACGATGAGCTTTTAGTAGAAGACGGAAAAGTTGTGAGAGGTGATAAACTCATTCCTCCCTCTTGTTATCGAGAGAAGATCATTCTTGCTGCGTAATTCAGGGCATCTTGGTGCAACCATTACAAAGAGGAAAGTCAAGAATGACTTTTGGTGGCCCAGAATGGACACAAAAATTGATGAATTAGTGAAGCAATGTTCACGATGTAACACCAGCGACAAAGTCCTAGTACTTGAGGGTATGGTTGATTCTCCTGTACCTTCTCCTAGCAGGGCCTGGCAAAACCTTGGCATGGACTTTCTTGGACCTTTTCATATTCTTCCTTCTAACTCAAAATATTTTGTAGTTCTCCTTGACCACTTATCCAGGTGGGTAGAGGTTGAACCCATTTCAACACCCGATTCAAAGAATGTCATCAGTTGTTTAGATGCTATTTTTCCTAGGGAAGGTTATCCAGAGGAAATTCTCACCGACAACGGTGTTCAATTTGTTTCTCATTAAATGACTTAATTTTTACATTCTTGCAAAATCAAACATACAAGGACTCCACTCTATCATCCACAAAGTAATGGAGAAACCAAAAGGTTTAACAGAGTAGTTGTGGAGTGTGTGCAAGCAGCCTTTAGATCTAGGTCTTGTGTTTTTCAAGCTGTAAAGGATCTTGTGTGGTCATATCGCATTTCACCTAATGTAGCTACCAACTTTTCACCTTTTGAAATGATGAGAGGTAGAAAAGCTTCCTCTCAAGTTTACCCCTTTTGGATTGTCAAATCATTTCATCTTGGTTGCGACATGAGGTGTATGTGGGAATCTGCTAGGAAAACCTTGAATGAAGTTTCTTTGAAATCTTACAAATTCTCCACCACGAAAGGCACACATAAACTCTGTGTAGGAGACAGGGTCAGGATCAAAAACCCAGTCTCAGTGAGAAAAGGTTTTTCTAAATTTCTCGATCCGCAACAGATTGTTGATATGCGAAAAAATGCAGTTAAATTGTCTAATGGAAACTGGTGGAGCACTTCTTGTGTCGTAAAAGAGCCTTCCATTCCTCATGAAGCCATCAAAATCAACCCTAAATCTTCAAGGGAGGATGGCGTTAGGAAAAGTACTAGAATTTGTGCTAGACCACGAAAATTGCAAGATTATGTCTGAGTTTATTCCGCTTGTGTTTTATCAAACTTTTTCTCCTGTCTTTTTCCTCTCTCTCTCTTTTCTTTCTTCACCTTTTCTTCTTTTCTTGATTTAACTTCATCTTATCTTGTCAAAAGGGAGAGGTGTGGTGATGTGATCTAGTCAGAAACCTGCTAACATTCTGTGATGTCATTTAGAATATTATGTTCAGCATTCTCTGAAAGTGCAGTGACAGTTAAGATCTATTCCTTGGTGGTACTAGGGACGGCTCTCTGTATCTCCCAATAAATATACTACAACCTTATCTGTTCTCCGTTACTTCAGGATGCCAGCCCATGCTTAGCAAAATGGCAAAAAAAACTCTGCTCCATATTCCATGCCCGGTACACAAAAGTAACCTGTCAGTAGAAAAGGCATGCGATGAAAACCTAATAGTGAAAAAATTCAAGAGCATTTTGCAGGAATTGTATAATTTATTAACTTTCAGCTTGAAGCGTTTTAATGCCTTTGAGGAAGCCTTAAAAAAAAAAGGTTGGCAATAGCTTTCTCCTAAACTCACTGTCAGAAACATGCTGGATTATGAGATGTGAGTCTGTTCAAGCAGTTTAGGCTTCTTTAATGCAGTGAAGAACCTGAACTATCAAAAGATGAGGATAAGAAATGTGATAAATATTCAAAGTTAACAGCAAATAATTTATTGGGTCAAATGATCTCATTTGAATTTGTGTTGGCCATGCTGCTGATGAAAACCTCATGGCCAATACAAAAATTGCTGTTACACTCTTGCAACAAGAGGAGCTTGAGTTCTTGTAAGCCAGTGATGTGGTGTGTCAAACTGTAGAGGTCCTGTAGCATATGCGAGAAAATGAGGACAGCATATATGGCCTTATACAAGCTGCTTTAACTATTTGTGAAAAGATAGGCGGGATGCTTAAATACAATTTCGCATACACCATAGGCCATGTGAAATTCGGATACTACTGTGCACTGGACACTACAGACATTTACAAAGCTGAGATTATCAAAGTAATTTATAGATTGAAAATGGAGTACCATGACACACACCAGTATGGTTTGAGCGTATCAAGCCCCTGCTGGTGTTACTTCCCATGAATGTTCACAAGCAACTTCGATTGATTTCAAGAATTTATGTTGCCTTTTCCCCCCACTGCTTCAAGGAATCTGATTTGGATCTTTTGGAGACAGAAGCCGAAATGATGAGCAGAGACATAACTAAATCAGGTAAAACTACTCTCTATGAAACAGCATTGCTCTTCTCAGGCAAAGCTAACATTTACCCATATCTTGCTTTGGCTTACAAATTTGCACTGCTTGTACCAGTTACTTTTGCCAGCAATGAGCGTAGTTTTAGCGACTAAAACTGGTAAAGAACTACCTTACACCCGCAATGACAGATGAGCGCTTAAACAGGGCTGGCTCTAGGGCTGTGCGATCGGTGCCACCGCACCAGGCATTGACTTAGGGTGGGAGCGTCATTTTTGAAAATGTATATTTTCATTTTAGAAGCACCTGCTGCCACCTTCCTGGCCTCCAGCAATTTTCAGACAACAAATAAAATGTCATGCTAACTGGTAATTAATCGTCTTTCTGGAAAGAGACCGGAGGTTTGTCTTGGGGAAGTCTGACTCATACTAAGGTAGCGCAGAGGGTTAAAACGCCTGCTGCTAAGAAGGTGTATTATGCGGATAACAAAGCACATATAATGTAAATAGATCAGTGGGTTAATGCTTCTGAAAGAGAGCTCCTTTTGTAACTTGTCGTTTATAAGTCAACATCCTAATATAGAACATTGAGTTATTAACGGTCATCAAAGAGCTGCATGGAAACTGCAAGGTATATATTAGAGCTACATGTTTTTTTGCCCAGTCTTTTATCATCCTAATCTTGTGAAAAGGGTTCATTTAGGTTGGAAACAATTCTTATTATTAAAGAGAACCCCTAACAATGATGTTACGTTTTTTAAATTCAGAATTTGTGCTTTTCCAGAATAAGGACTCAAACTATATTGCCTACCATGATAGATGACATGTCACTCCTACACTACACCTTGTAGTCCAGTCTGATGTAAAATGTCCTATACGCTAATTTACACCTGTATGATTGTCTCTGTGCAATGTGTGTGTGATGTAAAGTGCTCTGACACCTTACACTTGTATGAGTGGTGCTATAAAACTAAATGGACCTGAGAGACAGTGGTTATGGAGACTTGAGGGGCACTGTTAAAGGGTGCTAGCAGTGCTTTAAATGGGCCGGTACTGAGTACCGGCACTTTTTTATTTTGAGAGGGAGAGTACAGGCACGTCTCAAGAGTGACGCAATACTTTTAATTGGAGAGTACCGGCACTTCTCAGAAACAAGCAGGTACTCTGGTACAGAGTACCTGCACTTCTATTTTTCCATTTCAAGCACTGGGTGCTAGTGAGGGAATTAGTGGCAGAGGTGGACATTGGGGGGTGCCAACAGACATTGTCGCACAGGGCGCCACCAGCGCTAAAGCCGGCCCTGCGCTTAAATTATTTGATGTTCATCACTTAAGAAGCAGATATCGTAAACTTGGACAACATAGCTTCAAAGTGGAGAATTTTTTAAGGATCAACACGGTTCAGTTTAAGATCCAACTTTATTTTGCTTCTAGTGACAAACAATGCTTTCTTTATCGTACAGGTTCCACGTTTTATGATTTTGGTCCTCTGCTCTTTTGCTTTTGCGATTGTGGTATATCTGGCCTAAAGGTTTATCATGGTAAAGAGAAACTGATCCACAGAATGCTTCCAAAGGACACAAACTAATATAGAATGATAACAGACTAGCTGAATGCTAATGAATAGTATACAAAAGGTTTTGATAATTGCAGACCTGTGGAAAAGAATCAGTAAAATACATTTTTCAGGTAAACGCTGTTTGTTTCCAACTATAAGTGTTCTATTGCGCCTTTTAACCACATGTTAAAAAATTATATATCTTATACTGCAGTTTGCAAATACATAGTAGACATTTTGAGTTCTACGCTACCGTGTGTTGTGGCTTAAGATTATATTATTGCTACCAAAAATGTCCTTGCTTTACTAAATATCTTAAAGCTAATGCCCCTGAGCTTGTCCATTATTGCCGTTCAGTGACCTCAGCCGGTCGCTATTCTTTTCAGTTGGGACCAGGATGTTGCTAGTTGGGAAATCTCAGACTCACACCCCCCTAACGCTTTTGACCAAGCTACGCCCCTACCTCTATCCTACTCTCATGGACAAACACTGGCTACACCCAGGCTGGCACCAATGCAATGGCATACTCTTGACTGCGGTGACACCACTGTAGATTGTGTGACAACCGCCGCCCCCCTCACATGAACTGTGGTCAGGGCCCCCTGAGAGCTGCAGTCAGCCCCCCGGAAGTGTGGCAAGCCTCTCTGTGTGTGGTGCAGTACTAGTATCTCCCCTCCCCGAGTTCAGTCAGCCCCCTTGGGGGGGTGGAGGGGATGGGGAGGGGGGTGGGGGGGTAGTCAGGATTTATATTGTGCAGTGTAGTCTGTGCCCCTAGTCTAGTCCAGTCAACCCCTCCCCCGTGGAGTGCAGTCAGTGCCCCCCTACAGAGTACAGTCACTGCCATGCCAATCCCGGCTCCAGGAACCTTTATTTGGGTGGGCCAACGGTGCATTTGGGTGGGCCACTGCAAGCCAGATTTGTCGCTTATATGTCTACCCAGGCCTGCTTCAGGGCCCTCCTTTATCTCTTCTAAATCTTACAAGGCCCAGTAAAACGCACTCTTTTCCAAATCTCTTTCTAAATGTTATTACTCTCTCAATCAAAAGTGTTTTTTCCATGTAATTGTGGGAAGAGGAGGTTTCGGAGGTGGGAGTATCGGGCAAGTTACACTACTCGGGCTCCCTCTGTGCGAGCCTTCAAGGAGAATCCTTCATTACTACCTCCTCCTGAGCCCGGACTCTGCAGTGCACTCTTTCCAGGCCCGATTATCCACTTCTCTGCCACCCCTCTCCAGTGCAACTTATCTCGCAGCTGACCTTGGTCCCGAGACCCATATCAGCCACCATCCGGCTCCATCTTTATTATTCCTGGTAAAAAACGTTGCAAAATCACCTTCAAATTTGAAACATTGAATATAGCAGTAAATGTAATTACCATGCACTTTAAAGTATGCTCCACAGTTGTCCTAATCACCGACTGTTATAAATAACCAAAAATAGAAAGGCCATGACAGGGCTGGATTTAGTGTTGGTGCAAAAGTCTTTTTTGGCACCCCACCAATGACCTCTTTCTCTGTAGATACCTTTACTACCAACGTCAAACAGTGCCCTTCATCCCTCTGTAGCCACTCCCCCTCATGACCTCCTCCTCGGATTCCCTCACTGCCACCCTCTACCAGTGCCCCTCATCTCTCTGTTGCCCCTCTCTCATATGCATTTCATTTGTTGTATAGCGCTACTCATATCAGTGTAGGGCACAGCTTTCCAAACTTTTCATGTTGGTGACACACTTTCTAGAAATGCATCATTTTGCAACACGTTAAAGCAGTGTAGCGAGCTAGCCCGAACCACCTAAGGGGGTTCAGTGGGGGGGGGGTCCTCAAAGTACAGATGTTACAGGTGAGGTACAGTCTAGTAAGGACTAAATCAGGTTACCCTTTTAGTCTTCTTTTTTCTAAAGCTAACATTTCAGGTAAAAAGCACCAGCCTCCAAGATCAGCACAGACTTCTAGCTGTGCCCCTTACACTTTTTTGTTTCCAAATATTTTATTTGCGTTTTATAAACAAGAACCAAAAGTCTAATACAGAAACGTTTAACAAGTACTGCAGAGGTGAATGGCCAGCAAAAAAAGCAGAGGCTGCTGAAATGATACCGACCAGTATACCGACTGGTAAGACCTCAGGCAAGCACGTGTGCCGCCACAGCCAGACAGAGAAGGAAAAAACAAAAGGTGGAGGAGCCAGAGGTCTGTGGACTTGGCAAACGGGACTTGGGCTGCAGAGAAAGCTCTGGGAATTGTCTCCTGCTGTTTAATGACAGCCCTGTTGGTATTTAAACGTCCCCCATTAGCATTTCTAAAGACGAAAAAAACGTCTTTAGAAATGTATTTGGAAGCGTAGCAGCATCACCATCAGCCGCACTTCAGAGGCTCCTGTGAAGTATTTACTGAATGCAGTGGAATCCTTTGTAGTGCGCACTGATTGTAGAGGGAACCATGATGGCAATCTGAAACCTTGGCAGCTATGCATCATCATGCGACACACCCACACATGGCAGGCAACACAGTACTGTGTTCCGAAACAGGGTTTGGAAAGCTCTGGTGTATGGTGTCACAGTACTTTACATCACGCATACATTATACAGAGACAATAAATCAGTCTACAGGGAATGTCACATAAGCCAATGAGGATTGCAAGGTGCAGAAATCACATGTCATCCATACTGGTGGGCAATATATTTTACCAGTGGCGTAACAAACGTTTAAGGGGCCCCCCTGCAATGCACAGAGAGGGGCCCCCACTCTGGATTTAATCGGGAGTGGTTAGGCAAGAGTACTGTGCTGAGGGGGCCCCCTGTAGCTCGGGGCCCCCCCGCACCGTGGGGGATGCAGGCGTCTGTGTTACGTCCCTGTATTTTAAGAGGGTTTGGTCTGGAGAAGCACAAACTCAGGATTTAAAGAGCACTCCAGGGGTTGGCTTTACTGATAAAAATGTTTAACTGCCCAAACAAACTCTTTTTAGCAACATTAGAATAATGAAAGGCTGTGAAAGTTCTAACTATATCACAACACAAACAAGCGACGTTTGTATGCAGCTCTTTGATGACAGTTCATTGGTCACTGTCCTATGTTAGGATAGTAACTTCTGAACAGCAAGTAACACAAGGATCTCTGTGACAAAGGAAGTAACCCATTGAGCTATCCACACAAAATTCAGTTTATCTGCATTTCAAAACTGATTGTTCTCCAGCAGGATCATAAATCACCAGTTATCTGAAAATTTTTAGGTCGAGCCTAAACAGCGCTTGCGCAGTAGGCGATCTGTTATCATTACTTTGTGGGGGATGACTCCTTCCACGCGCTGGATTGGCTTTTCTGGTTGTCGTTGAAAAATCGTAGCCTGCAAATGTCTAATGGTGGCTGCATGTCCCACCTTTACTCGCGAGTTCACGCCCCTGGAGTATTGCCTCGGGAGCGAGCAGAGACGCGCACGTTCCTTGCGTACCTTTTTCTTGTTTTCTCTGAATTAGTCCCAACGCCATTTTTGGTAGACTATAAATTATACGATTCAAAACGGAACACATGGTTTGTCAGCTACATTTAGAAAATACATTTGAGCAATTATAAAAATTAAAAGGCACAAGTCTTTCCACTCAACCACAAACTGAACCGTGTGCAGCTTCAATTGTACTTTTAAAACCATGTACTCCCTTTAAGCAGTAAAGATGCCCCTGCCGGATCAGAAACAGATTCCTGCTGTGGCGTTATTGCCAAAAGTCAGTTTGACACTGTAGTCATTATTTCGGATGCCAGCAATCATGTACACTATAACGTTGAACAAAAGCTAAAACAAAACAACTGCATTTTGTCAGCAAATGTAACCGTCGGCATTAAAACTGGAAGTCATATAAATTGTCACAGTGTATAGATGCCAGAGCGCTGCTCCGAACTGCGAATTCTCCCAGGTACAGTCTACTCAGTACTTTTTGGGTAAATAAATATATAACAGTACAGTGTGCTGAGAATTACAACTGGTTTGGGCGATGGTGCCATCTGCGGAGAAGACGGGGGCACGTAAATCTAAAGTCAGAAAGAGCTGCCCTTGCCGAAACCACACGATGCTAGAAGTTCAGATGTTTGCAAAATGTTCAGGGATGGCATCTTCCCTTCATGATTTCTAGCCAGTTCAGTAGTTTATATATTTTTTTTTAAGAGCACCGGCACCGCATCATGGTATGGTTGCTATAGTGACTGCTGCATTTTGTCATTTCAGTACATTTTGCATGCAGTGATGCGTGGGACAAATTCCACGCTAATTAAAAAAAAAAAGCTTCAAAACTAATGTGCAGAGAAACTTGCCGAGGATTGAAATGAAATTCTGTAACTGCATACAAAACAATTTGCAAGATAAGACTACACGTGATCACGTGGATGAGTTTATGCGTGGTGTTTTTGTGCGTGCAAAAGAGTAGGAGATTGTTAAGTTGAAAGACAGTGAACATTGTATGCACTTGTTAGAAAGGGGGTGTAAAGTGAGAATGAGTGTGTGTCTAAGCGAGAGAAATAGAATAACTATGGGAGAGTGCGAAAGTGTACACTTGTGTGAGAAAGCGTGTAAATTAAAGCAAGACAGCGCGGTGTGTTTGCTTTAGAGAGAGGGTGTGTAAAGTAAAGTGTATGTGGTAAGTAAGAAACAGAGACGTTTTATTTATGAGTGTGTAAAGAAGAGTCCGTGCGTGTGACTAAGATTTTTGTGTGTGAGTGTATATAGGTGTGTGTGTGTGAGAGAGAGAGAGAGAGAGAGAGAGAGAGAGAGAGAGAGAGAGAGAGAGAGAGAGAGAGAGAGAGAGAGAGAGAGCGAGCTGCAAGTTAGGGAAGGTTGGCTTTCCAAAATAGCTTACATATCTAAACACAGTTTGTATTACATTACAGTTTGAAGAAAAGAAAAAAAAAAGGCATTAAATCATAATTGTTAAAACGTGATTGCACCCTCTATATGTAATTGAAAATGAGCCCAGTCTAGGGCAACATTCCAGAAGTGCCTTCACACTGAAATAATTGAAATGCCCCCCCCGTTTATTGTCATGCACGTTGCCTTAGCAGGGAGCAACCGGTACACAGAAGTTCTCCAGAACCCATAATAATACATTTTTTGGAAGAAAAAAAAAATCTGAGAACTGCCCAAAAGAATCTGCACCCTCGACCTGGAACAGGGACCCTCTGATATCGGTGCAAAAACGGATGCGTTTATTTGGCAAACAAGTCCAGTACGTCACCCTAGGGCAATAACGACTCTTTAACGCATGGGAGAGAGAGGAGAGAGAGAGGGAGAGGAAAGAGAGAGAATGGGGGCTCCTGGGGGTGGCACTCGCAGAGTGTACACCCCCGGGCGGCTTCGGGCACATAGTATGGCCCTTGGACAGGTAGGCTTTAATGATTGGCTAACGCTTATCAGCGCGAGCCTCCAGTGCGAACGTTCTATGTGGCGCACTTTTTCCTGTACTGGGTGAGGTAGGAAAGTGAATTTTGGGCGCTCTGTCATTTGCGTTTTAAGAATTTAAATTTAGCTTTTATTTAACTATGTAATTCGCCGCCTCGGTCAGAGAGGCATTGCGGATATTTATGTGAGGCCGGGAGGGTGGATTTAATTGTACCCGGTGTTCTCTCTTGTGTCGGTATGGAGCAGCGGGGGTGTCTGGCTGCAAATGGTGTCTCGGTGGCTGTCTCCGCTTGTATATCGAGTGAGGGCTCACCAGCACCTTCTGTGAGCAGCAGCTTGGGAAAAATCTCACCTCCCGTCAGCAGACAGCTTTCCCGTTCCCCATCTGCTCGTGGCTCCCTCAATACATCGGAAAATGGGAGGGGCAGGACGCGCACACGCGTAGTGCCTTCTTTCCTTCAAAAGAAGAGAAATTACAAGAAACGAGTCGTCATGAAGGAAAATGATTCAGTGATGGTCTCAAATAGAGAAAGTACACCACCCGGTGGCCAAATAGAGAAAGCGCCTAGCTTTTCCTCACATTTGACGAAGGGGAATAAAGATATATTTATTTTTAATAAAAGCTTATATAAAATGTTGAAATGTCAGGAGAATGTGTAAAGGACAGAGGTTTATCTCCTATTGTGGTCAGTGAAAGAGGTGATACCATATTGTTAACAAATAATTATTTGCAGAAAATAGATGTTTTACATTCTTTATCTCAGGAATCCGGTCTTGATTTACATATTGTTACTGTGAATACAGGTGTTGAAAAAATGGACCCACTTTTCTCACATATTAATAAAAACAATGACATCAGTCAGGTTATTAGTTTTCTGGGAGCTGACCAAAGTGGGCAATGGGTATGGATATCAAAAGAAATAAATGATGAAAACAGACTATTTAAGTTACAAGAGAAGAGGACACTCCCAGCTGCAAGTTCAAGCGTCTTACAGCTCAACGTGGGCGAGATATTGCCAGGCACAAAAAAGGGCAGTACAGATATTCCAGTCAGGCTTCTAGCGTCCTGCAACGTCAGAAGTGGCAAAGAAGGGGATTTTTCAGCGCAATTTCCCACACCGTTGGACGAAAACAGAGCTTCATATTTAAAAAATAAATTAAAAAAAGCCATTAACTGGAAAGAATATGATGGGGGTATAGGGGATGGGAAACAGCCAAGCGGTAGGGGTGGTAGTGTAGGATTTATGGGGGTGGTAGTTTCTCAGCAGACAGTTGATGGGAATGAGTCTTTGGAAGATGGTGAAATATTGGATTATGAAAACATATCGAATGGCTGTCAAACACTTGCCGGGAAAAGGGGGGGTTGTACTAAAGACATCTCCAGATTTTATTTTTCACAGAACAAAGTAGGCGAGGGTGCTCAATGCGGATTCAGTTTGAGGCATCAGCACAAGGGGACGAAGAACAGGCTGTTGACCGAAGACCATACACATATTACATCAGGTGAGGCACATACACATATTATGCAAAAGCGTTTACGGGTTGATAAAGGTGTGGGTACTGATAATGAACATCATTTGTCGGTAATGCTAAATAAAGATAGTCACGGAGTCGAAGAGGTGGGTACAGCGAAGGACAAGGTAAAAAGTCCAGTAAGTTCAGATAACATGCATAAAACGGAGCCCGAAGAAAAATCCAAATAAAATTTTAGACGCTTACCTTATATGGGATTTTCCATGCCATTGGGTGCACATTTAAACAAAACTACAAAAGACAAAATATGGAAATGGGAATGTGAGAAGTTGTCCTGGCATATGCTGGTCACTAGTTATAGTGGCCACCTTGCACCAGTCCAATTCGACTCTTATGGTAGATAGGTTTAAGACAACCTTTTAAAGAAAGCTATCCTAGTGGTAGCTGTGGAGAGCAGCCTTCAGGCTAAGTCTCAGAAGAATGTAAAGCACCTTGTTTTACCTTATAATCTCTTGAATTACCAAATGAAAAGGCACCACACAGGTATATATATCAAATATATATGTATTTATTTCTAGACACAATCTACTAATCTCTTTATGAGATTAGAAGCCAGGTACACATTCAAATATCAACGTTTCACAATAAGTTAAGCACAAATATGGCTGGGGCCCTAGGGGCGTACCAGACCATATACAAAAAAAATAGGTTAGGAAAGTCGACTTGCAATATGACAAGGCCTAGGGCCTGTAGAATCGCTTGGGCTTCAAGACTGCAGTGTTAGCAGGTAAGTACCAGGCCCACGGGAGACGCATGCAGTGTGTGAACACAGACGCGGGTTCCCTATTGATTACAATGGAGCAAGTCGCGGTTTGATTTTTAAAGTTTTAGGGTACTTCGAGGAAGTCTACAAGCAAGCCACTTACAAGGTAAGTAATTCGAGGGCCAACACACACTAGGGCACCGGAGTGCACGAGTTACCTCACCCAGGGAAGCCGGGTGCATAGGTGTCTTTTGGTGTTGGGTCGTGTCGCTGTTTTCAATGGAGACCAAAGAAGACTTGCTGCTTGCGGCGACTGAAGAAGTGTCCGGTGAAATCCAAGCCTGGATTCAAGATGTAGAAGACCTGAAAATTGAAGGGAGAGTGTTCACAGTCACTTGCCAGTGACCCGGGGCCAGGAAGATGGATGTCCACGGATGTCGGGTGTTTCCAGGTCGTCGATGGTGTTTTGACTCTTCGCTCACGAGGTCCAGGGGGGAATCGAAGATGATCAGCAGCTGGATTCGGAGTGTCCCACGACGTCTGCAGCTGATGGCGGTGTCGGCAACTGGATTTGTGCCAACAAGCCTTGGCAAAAGCAAGTCTCGTGTTGAGTAAAGAAAGTCGATGGTGCAGACCAGCAAGGTCTGAGGGACTCACCCAGCGAGGGTAAGTGAGGGCAGGCCTGGAGCAACCAGAGGAGCCCCTTGAGTTGAGAAGAAAGTCTTCGAGGGACCCGCTAGCCGACGGGCAAGGGATCGCGAAGACGCCTCTTGAGGAAATGCTTCACAGGAGCCCACGGTCACTCGGGACGCAGTAGGCCTCTGATTTTCGCTGCAAAACCTGCTGGAGGCTTGGGCCACAAATGGGCCAAAGCACAAGTTCGTTGAACGTCATGAAGGGGTTGCACTCGACAATAGTGCACGGTTCCCAGGTATTGCAGTTCCTCGTCACTCGTGGGCTCCAGACGCCACAGCTTCGCTGGGGACTCAAAATGGCCGACGAGAGGTCAGGAAATCCGCTTCTGGGGTCGCAGGGACTTCGGACTCCGGCGGGAGCGGGAAAGTTTGCAACCGTTGATTAGAATTTCAGGTGCCTGCCAAGCAGGGGAGTCACTCCTGGACTCCAAGGGAGATTCTTCTGTCTTCCAAAGGTAGTGGAACGTCGAAGGGCCAGGATTCTTCTTGTAAAGCGTCATCCAGGGTTATCTAACTTGCAATATAGTGAAAGAAAGGGAGGGACTAGCTCTATGACCACTCCGCTAGGAGGGTCAGGGGGGTGGATGGTTACACCCACTCCCCTTTGTCCAGTTTCACGCCAGAGCAGGGGCCGGTAGCCCCCGACCCGGTTTGAGCTGGCATATGCACAGAGGAGCCTACTGCTCCCCCAGTGCAGGACTTCAAAAGCACTCTAAGAGTGCACCCACCCAGCTCCAATACACTAAATACTGTCTGGAAGGTGGTGACACCTCCCTGTGACAGGATGCCTTTTGTTGGGCCTCCTCCACTGACAGTTTCAGTCAGCAGCAGGAGGGCAGCCCAGTGTCTGTGCTGGTGGCATCCATTTTGTGATGCCAGGGCTCTTTCAGATTTCTGTTGTTTTACTACAGTGGGTACATGTCATCCCCTCTAGAAGGGTGGGATCATACTCCCACATCATGGACTGATGTGGGGGTATGATTCCAAGCTGTTTGACACCAAACACGACATGTTTTGATGCAGTCATTCCAAAGTTAGCATTAACCGGAAGGTTATAATGCACTTAAGAGTATATGGTTTAACCGCATCCACAAACAGCCACAGGGAATGGACCCTGCCAGCTGCAGAGGGGCCCTGCTCAGGCAGAGGCACCCCCTCACATTGTAAACCAAGCACCCTGCCCTCAGGATTGATAGGGCCTGCCATAGGGGTGACTGATAGGTTTATATGTGTGTGTATGGTGAGATATAGGAACCTATACCTCAGTGAGGAGTGCTAACACTACCTCACCCAGGCTGCAGTAGCAGGCCTGAGGTGTCAGATTTAGTCTGCTTCCCAGGGGTGGCAAAATACATGCTTCAGCCCCTGGTAGGCCTGTAAAGTATCTATGCCCTTGGTATCTAAGGTCCCATATACTAGGGGCTCATAAGGCACCACAGTAACCAATCACTAGTGCATCTAATATGCACTCCAAGTCGTTTAGAGAGAACAGAGAGACTGGGGCCCTGGTTAGCAGGGACCCAGCCTGACTATAGCCAGAAACCAGTGTATACATCAGAAAAAAAAGTGGGGGCAACATAAGTGCAGATCCTACTCTCCTACAGGGAATTTATTGATGTATTCAAGCTACTCCATAGGGAAATACAAGCGAAAGAAGGCTCAGAGGAAGAGGCATGGGAACTATCAAAGAGACCAAGGGTACAAACAAACAGACACACGTACTTCTGCTTTTCTCATTTTCGCTAGTGTATATTGCGAAAAATTTCCCGATAGGTCAGTGTCACTTTTCAAGTATTTGGACACGACTCAGAAGGCAGCAACAGAATTTGGGGGCTATACCTGGCTGCATTACGATGAGGAGTTCAGGGCCAGACTAGTTTTAATGCCCGAGAAACCGTGGGGGGAGGTCGATAATGAGCTTTGGGTCCAGTGGATGTACCCCCAAAGGCCTCCACCATCCATGCACACGGCTGGTGGCTTAGCGGTTCCTTATCGGCCCTTTCAGAGCAGACCCACCCTGGGGGGGTGGGCACTTGGAACAGACCACAAACAATTGTCTCCGGAGTATGCTGGAATTTTAATAAAAGGGTATTGTACAAAAAACCCAGGCAAGTATAAACACGAATGCTCTAGGTGCGGGGGTAAACACGCAGTCATGCAATGTTTTGGGGAACAGGCAAATTGGGGAAGTGGTTTTCCATACAGAGGGAGAGTTTTTGCGTTTGTCTGGAAACAAGGGCTTCTATTTCAATTAAAGTGGACAACTTATGTAGGTGGTCAACATTCTACCCAGATACACAAGACGCAGCTCTGTTGGAATGGGGTTTTCAAGGGAGGATTTAAATTGGGCTATCAGGGGCCCCGATGTCATAGATTTGCACAAAATTTAAAATCGGCAAATACATTTCCGCATATAGTTGGGAAAAAACTACTGACAGAAGTACAAGAAGGAAGAATGGCAGGGCCTTTTGATTCTTGGCCATTAGATGACCTAATTGTGTCACATTTAGGCATAGTTCCTAAAAAGCTGAAGGAGAATTTAGAATGATCTAGCATCTATCCTGGCCCCAAGGTTATTCGGTCAATGGTTTTATGGCAAAAGAGGATTCGATAGAGAATTCGGAGTTGGCCAAATGCGATATTAGGTCAGCCTTCAGGTTATTACCAGTGCACCCTTCTGATTTTTCGTTGCTTGGAATCTTTTTTAAAGAAAATTCTTGGTAGACAAGACACTTCCCATGGGCTGTGCTATATCATGCAAATTATTTAAATCATTTAGCTCTTTCCTTCAGTGGTTTTTCTTTTCGTACAGGGCACACTGGAGTCACACACTATCTTGATGATTTTCTATTTATGGGCAAGGCGAGTTCCCAACAATGTGAAAAGGCGCTACATGATTTCAAAATATTTGCATAGGACACGGGTGTGCCTTTAGCAGAGGACAAAACAGAGGGCACCAGTTGTTGCCCTTCATATCTTGGCATTGAAATAGAATACCAATAGGATGCAAGCCAGGCTCCTTCAGAAGAAAATAAAAGAAATATCTAGGCTTTGGAACATGCATGTACAGTGGAGAAATTAACTTTATTGGAAGCACAATGCTTGCTAGGTCATCTTAATTTTGCCTGTAAAGTCATACGAGCAGGCAGGTCTTTTTGCAGGCGCCTGGGTTTTTCTATGTCAGGTATGAAGCTGCCACACCATAGAATTAGCGTTACACTGCAATTGCGAGCAGATTTTGAGGATTGGTCCACATTTTTGACAGATTAAAACCCGGTCACTGGATGACGATTTCATTTGGCAGATGCAAATTTTTTCTGACGCTTCCGGTGCCAACAGTTTCGGCCGTTTTTGGGAAGGAAAGTGGTGCGCAGAAAAATGGCCGGCCAGGTGGGTTCTTGAGAAGAACAGTATAGCTTTTCTGGAATTTTTTCCATTGATAGTGGCTCTAGCCGTGTGGGGAGCTACACTGGCTAACAGAACTGTGCTATTCAATGTAGACAACAAGACAGTAGTTGACTTAGTCAACGGTCAGAAAGCTAAAGACAAACAGATGTTGAAGTTACTGCAAACTTTTATGCTAGGCTGTTTAAAGTTTAACATTATTTTCAAGTTAAACTTATTGCAGGAATAGAGAATAATATCGCAGATTCCCTATCGCGTTTTCAGTGGGAGAGATTCCGTGGTTTGGCGCCCGGAGCAGATATACGGAAGACTCAGATACCCAGCGAGATATGGAATTTGGTGATATGAATGCTCATCAACTCATTGAGAATTCATTAGCAAAAAGTACAAAACTGGCTTACAGAAGAGCTTGGTTGAAGTTCTTAGACTCAGGTGCAACGTATAGATTTTATGATAGAGTGGGGTTACAACAGCGCAGATAGGATGTAGTTAAGTACATTATGCTTAATGTCAACAAGAGCATTTCTTCCACTACAATAGCCGGGAAACTAGCTGGTATATCTTTTTACAGGAAGTTCTTTTGGGGTTATGAGCCATCGGCAGGTGAAATGGGTAAGAGAATATTGCAAGGATGGGCAAAGACTAAAAAGAGAGGGCTATACAAAAGAGTCAATATCTCTAAGGCTGTTATATAAGATAGTAATCAATCATTTGTTTAAATTGTGCATGATTTGGCTCTTTTTTGGTGCCTTCAGGGTATCTGACTTGTTAGGAACTACCATTAACCCCTTCGCTGCGGCGGGAATTCCGCCGCAGCGCTGGGGGGTGTGGGGGGGCAGCGCGGTGGCGCTGTGCTCATGACGGAGCCACTCCGTCATGAGCCACGGTTGAGCTGTGCTCATGACGGAGTGGTTCCGTCATGACTCCGCCCAGTTGCATTGTCCCCCCGCACAGGCGGGGAAACAGCGCCGCGTGGGAGGAGCGGCCGCCAACGGTCGCGGCATGACGGAACCACTCCGTCATGAGCACACGGCAACCGTGGCTCATGACGGAGTGGTTCCGTCATGAGCGGGGAAGGGGTTAATGATGACATGAAAACACAAACAGATCTTTGATGCATTCAAATATAGACATTTTTCTGGAACACTCAAAAACTGACCGAACAGGCAAAGGTTCAAAAGTAATTCTGCAAGCCATAGGTGGTCTTTTATGCCCTATACAAGCATGGTTAGATTTTCTAACAGTCGGAGGTGCAACTTCAATCTTAATTTTTCGGCATCATGATGGCTCTCCACTAAAAGCATCACAATTGTTATCAATATTGTGGAAGTCATTAAAGAGAATTGGGAAGGATCCAACCAATTTTGGGATACACTCATTCCGCAATGGGGCAGCCACAGTGCCAGTAAGGTGGGGGGTTTTCTGTTAGCGCTGTTAAAAAATTGGGGCATTGGTCTTCAGATTGTTGTTTACGTTATATCAGAAAGTTGGTGAATGACAGTTAATTAGTGGGGATATTAATTGTTTTCTCTTTTCAGGTTTGGTGGCAGGTTTGGCAATGCCACAACATCAAGTCTGGATTATTGGTCGTTCATTCATCAAGTGGGGAGCTAAACAAGCGGAAATACTGCATTTTGGGAAAAATTTAGGTTTTTCTTCTGAAGAAGTTGTGTTATCTTGGTGGGGAAAAAGCAGCATGAAATGGGGCCAACTCATGCTTTTAATGAGTGAGTTATCCGCTAAGAGCAAACTAGAAGTGGTCATTTTACATCTTGGGGAAAATGATTTAGTGCAATTGTCCGGGTTGGGGCTATTGATAGAGATAAAAACAGATTTGGAACTTTTTTCAAAGACTTGGCCCAATACACAAATCATCTTGACCGCTCTGATGCCTCGCAGAATCTGGAAAGGGGCGGACAGATTTACTGCTGTTGAATGACCAAGAAGGAAAGTTAACCGAGAGTTACAGCGTTTTTGTTATATTAATGGTATACATTGGTTAGTTCATGATGAGATTACCAAAAAAGATTATCAGTTTTTTAGAGATGATGGAGTTCACTTGTCTTTTATCGGAAATGAAATTTATATTTTAAATATAAAAGAATTGATTTCTAAGGTTTTGTATTTACACACATGATGTTGAATTCATGCTGTTGAAGCGACAGCACTAATGTGGTTGTTTTTCAGAACATAATTGTTTTTCAAATATTTTATTAATTAACAAATATCTTCCCTTATTTTCACCCTCCCACCTCTCTCCCCACTCACATTTTAGTAGTTTAGTTTATGGTGGTAGTTTGTTAGAGATATATTTATTGTTGATAAGTTCTTAACTGTTTGGCGACAGAATAATTTTTCAGGGTTTTTTCAAGTAGAACTGTCTTTTATGTGAATAATGTTTTCACCTGTTTGGCGACAGTGGTTCTCAAAATTTGTATCTATAACTGATGACAAACGTCCAGTTCTTTTACATTTATTGTGAATAAAGGGAGGGGATAGGAAAAATGCCGGAGTTAGGGTTTTTCCTGGTGGCAGAGTTGGAGGAGATCAAGACAGGCAGGAAGGGCTGGGGGCATTAGGAATAGCTTCGGACAGAGGGAAGCATGGGAGAGAAGAGGTAGGCAGGAGATGGAGAAAGGGGTTTGGGGAGGAGGATTAGACCGAACAAGATTGGGTAATGGTTGCTACGGGGATATTGCTTAGGGGCGCGGGGTGTTAGTTTGGAACATGTTTGTATTATGATCTGTATGCAAATATATATTGTATTGCCTACCTGTCCAATAAAGCGGCCTTTTACCCCAGATTTGGGACTTGATTGTGCTTATTGCCCGATGGGGGCTCCTGGGGGTGGCACTCGCAGAGTGTACACCCCCGGGCGGCTTCGGGCACATTGTACGGCCCTTGGACAGGTAGGCTTTTATGATTGGCTAACGCTTATCAGCGCGAGCCTCCAGTGCGAACGTTCTATGTGGAGCACTTTTTCCTGTACTGGGTGAGGTAGGAGGGTGAATTTTGGCCCGCCCTCCCACCCTGGCATTATAAAAAATGTTATTGCTTTCTTTCATGTATGTTTTGCTTAATAATTGTTCTTTTTGGTGGTTGTCGCTTGGACAGGTGGCAGAGTTGGAGGAGATCAAGACAGGCAGGAAGGGCTGGGGGCATTAGGAATAGCTTCGGACAGAGGGAAGCAAGGGAGAGAAGTTGGAGGCAAGAGGTAGGCAGGAGATGGATAGGGGTTTGGGGAGGAGGATTAGGCCGAACAAGGTTGGGTAATAGTTGCTACGGGGATATTGCTTAGGGGCGCGGGTGTTAGTTTGGAACATGTTTATGATCTGAATGTAAATATATATTGTATTACCTACCTGTCCAATAAAGCGGCCTTTTACCACAGATTTGGGACTTGGTTGTGCTTATTGCCCGATGACACTGTACCTCGGGCCCAGAGGCATACAAAGAGGTGTCAGAGAGAGAGTCAAATTACAGAATAAAAAGCATCAAAACACGAGTCAATACGATAGCAGTCAGATATTTGGCTTTTACTCTTCTTTAGTACAACAATAAGCTTGCCGTTTCTTTCCCTTCGGCTGCGATACATAGCACGTTCGGGTTATCAAGACAGCCTCATATTGGCTGCAGAGATTGAACATGATCATTTAATTCAGAGAAACGTGTGAGGGGATATGATCTGGTGTGGTAGCTAATATTACAGTGACTCCAGAGACTATTGTTCTTCACATAACCCCGTTGCAAAAGGGGAACTATCTAAAAACCACGGATCTGACTGTAAAGTGGGGGCCACTCGGCCCTCACGCCCACATGGCGGTGCGGCGCCCCCCTTCCCCCGGCCTTCGGTGTTGGGGGTGTGTCGCGGGGCGATGACGCACGCGGCGCGCCCCCAACACCGATAGGTTGATGCCTCCCCCGTGACCCGGAAGCAGCCTTTCAGCTTCCGGGGCAGGGGGGCGGGACGACCGGGATGCGGGCCCCCTGGACCGACGAGCAACTCCAAATATAAGGCGCGGGGAGCGGGCTGGGCGCCCTCTTGCCCCTGGCTCTCTCCCCGCATCTTCCGTGTGCCCCACGCTCGGGGGTTCTAATTAGTGCGGAAAAACCCGGAAGCTTGACTCTGGTGCTTCTTTCCGGTGGCGGACAACAGATCACGGGCGCAGAGCACAACAACGGGCTGAGGACGCACGGGTCTTCGGTGGTAAAGGGAGTGAGGCGGGCCTGCATTTCATTGCTTCTGGGGGGCCGCGGGGCTTGAGACCTTCCCACAAGGGGTTGGCGCTCGCCCACACGCTAAGACTAGCTTGGTGTGTTTTGCGGTCACAGTTGCATGGTGCTTACGGCCATCTTCACATCCTACATCTAAAAAACGTACAATCGCCGGTGTTTGGCTAGGATTAGTTTGCATTAAGATTGTGGAAATATGTCGGGGCACGAGTTAATAGGAGTTCCCGCATGGAGCAAATGATGCAGGCTATGATGCGCAGGATGACGGCGATTGATAGGCGCTTGGGTAAGGTTGACGAGTTGGGTAGGAATGTGGCAGAGATTAATCAGAGGCTGGACGGGCCTCCGGGTCCACAAGGCAGGCCAAAAAGGATAGTCAACCCACCACGGCCCAGAGGTGAGTTTGTCACCCCTCCTAAGAGGGGCAAGTCTAAGAAAACTGCGCGCACAACACCCAAGAATACAGCGGAGGGGGAGTGTTTGCCAGGGGGAGTGCCTAAGGAGGCTCCAGTTATGCCCCCAGTGGCACCGGCGGGGCCAGCTCCGCTTATACCAGCTTTGCCGGTCGCCCCTGTCGGGGTCATTCCCCCTGCCACCCCTGTGAGCATTACCCCCGTTGGGGTCCCACCCCCCCCGAATAATGTTGTCCCGGTGGAATTGGCATCCCAGATAGCCGCTGTTTTGCCCTGGTTGCAGTTGGGGGGGGTGTTGCCATCCTCTCAGGATCATTCAGCAGAAGCATTGAAACTGGTTGAGATGATTAAGGTGGCCAGGGCGGGGGCAGGGGCACCATTGGCACCAATTACTCCCCCAACAGGTTCCGCCAGCGGGCAGACGGCGAAGAAGGATGGGGCGACGTCGCAAGGCATTGACAGTGGTAAGGAGGTGGCTTTGCCATTACTTAAAGATGGTGCTATGCCCTCAAGGAAGGAGAATTTGGGGCAACATGTGTCTCAGGCTGTGAAAGAGATGATCTGGGCGGGCAAATATATCAACATTTTCTCCTTGCTGCTCGATAATAGGGAACTTGAATACGCCAAGTCACAAAAAGAATGGATGTTGCCCAGTGAATGGAGAACAGAGTTGGTTAGGTTCAGAGTCGAGGAGACATTTGTTAACTGGATGAGGGCCTTTTCCGTGTTTAGTGCTATTACAGCTGAAAGGTCGCCCAATTTACAGGCAGAAATGGCCTGCTACCAGAGCAGGATTGCCATGTGGAGCGAGACACAAGTGGGGAATGGGTGGAAGGAGTATGACATTTCATTCAGGAAGGCTAAGGAATTCAATCCCTCACTAGCATGGGATGTGGTGGATTCCTTGTCATGGTACAATCAGATATCTGGGGGGGCAGCAGCGATGGGGGCAACCGGTTCACAGAAAATATACCCGGCCAAGCCGCAACAGCCCTTTCGGCATGAGCAAGGAAGTGAGGTACCAGGAAAGGGTAAGGGTTGCGGGGATAAAAAGGGCGTATGTTGGGATTTCAACAAACGGTCCTGCACTAGGGCAGCGGGCACATGTAAGTTCAAACACGCCTGTTCCTTGTGCGGGCACCCCTCACACCCAGAGACCTCCTGCAGGTTTAAGGGTGGCAACCAGGGCTCCAGGGGGAGAAGGAAACCTGAATAGACTAGAGGAGGGTTTAGTATCGCACACTCCCATTGATGTCATGGCAATGATTCCCTGGCTGAACAGATACCCGGATCACGCAGCGGCTAAATTACTTCAGATGGGATTTTCTTGGGGTTTCAGGATACCGGCGGGACGGTACACAGGTAAGACTGAGTACAGGAACCAACTGTCTGTAAAGCATAACCCAGGGGTAGTTGCTGCAAAAATTGAAAAAGAATTACGCCTGGGTAGGTTAGCAGGACCTTTTGACGAGGTGCCAGTGCCCAACTTTGTTTGCTCCCCACTTGGTGTGGTCCCTAAGAAAGAGAAAGGCGAATATAGACTCATTCATAATCTCTCAGCCCCAAGGGGGGCATCCTTGAATGATGCCATAGATGAGAATGTCCGCAGTGTAAAATATGCCTCTTTTGATCACGCAGTGGTGTTGCTTAGGGGCCTGGGTCCAGGGGCATTGATGGCCAAGTCTGACATAGAGTCTGCATTTCGTCTTCTCCCCGTGCATCAGTGGGATCACCACCTTTTGGGGTTCAAGTTTGATGGGAAGTATTACATGGACAAATGCATGCCCATGGGTTGTTGGATCTCATGTGCCTATTTTGAGACGTTCAGTTCCTTCTTGGAATGGGTAATGAGGCAGGCAACCGGGCATCAGCAGGTCATGCACTACCTGGATGACTTCCTCTTCCTGGGTGCGGCTGGGTCTCAGAAGTGTGCACGGGCATTGGAGGAATTTTGCGTGCTCATGCGGGCTTTTGGGGTCCCGCTGGCGCCGGGGAAGACAGTGGGGCCAGCTACTTGCATAGAATTTCTGGGCATTGAAATAGACTCTGTGGAGGGTTGTTTCAGGCTCCCAAAGGAGAAGGTATGTAAATTCAAGGCGGCATTACGTGCGTGCCTGGCCAAAGAGAAGGTCTCGTTACAACAGCTTCAGGAAACAGTGGGCCAGTTGAATTTCGCGTTGAGGGTGATACCAATGGCTCGCCCCTTTTCTCGATCAATTGCGCAGGCTATGAGGGGCCTGTGAGAAAAACACCACCGCACTAGACTGTCGCTTGAGGTACGCCAGGACATGCGGATATGGATGGCATTCCTGGAAGACTTCAACGGCAGGGTTGTGTGGTCCGGCCCCCCCATTACTTCAGCAGAGTTAGGTTTATGGACTGACGCTGCTGGGAGTGTTGGGTTTGGTGCCATCCTTGGAAACAAGTGGGTCACCCACAGGTGGCCGGACGAATGGGTGTACAGTGAGTTGACAACCAACATTGGTTTTCTGGAGCTGTTCCCCATTTGGGTTGCATTAATGGTCTGGCCTGACCTCCTGCGTAACAAATCAGTAATATTCTGGTCAGACAACATGACGGTGGTGGAGTGCATCAATCAGCAAGCGGCACGCTGTAAGTTCATACTCCGCCTCTTGAAGGAGATTGTGTTGAGATGCTTGCTATTGAATGTGGTATTTAGGGCAAAACATGTACCAGGTGTCCTTAATAATGCAGCTGATGCGCTCTCTCGCCAAAAAATGCAGGTATTCAGGGAACATCTTCCATCAGCAGAGCCTACACCGACTCACTTCCCGTCAGCACTCTGGCAGATTGGTGCCCCAAATTACCGGACCTCGTGGCTGCTAGCTTAGCTCCCAAGACACGGACAGCTTATGAAGGGGCGTTTGGTTCATATTGCACTTTCTTGGGGCGCGACTGGGAATCCAAATGGGCTCTGGAAAATAGCTTTACAGATTATCTGGATAGTTTGCATCAGGAGGGTCGCTCAGTGGCCACAGCTAACAGGCATAGGGCAGCTGTCTCCTTCTACGCACAGGCGAAGGGGGTAAAAGATCCGACTAACAGCTTTGCGGTGCGGAAGGGTCTGAGGGGTTGGCGCCGCTTACAGGGCAGCACGGCTGACACTAGGAAACCAATAGGCTTGGAGAGGATGACGGCATTACTGCCTGCATTGCATGACGTCTGTAGCTCAGGCTGGGAGATACAATTGTTTAAAGCAGCGTTTACATTAGCCTTTTATGGGGCGTTGAGGCTGAGCGAGTTGGTGGCAGCTTCTAAGGCAGATAGGCAGGGGGGTATCCAATTCCTGAACACAACAATTCAGGGAGACACATTGTGGGTGACGATTCGGAGATCGGAAACTGATCAGGAGTCCCGGGGGGAGACTGTGGTACTGCACAGGGCGAGGGCCAATCCTTGCTGCCCGGTACACCACGTGGAGACTTTCATCAAGCAGCGAGGTGCACAGTTGGGTGGGCTGCATCTATTACACGCGGACGGCACCCATTTAACTAAATACCAGTTCAGAAGAGTCATGGAGTTGACTATTGCCAGGGTGGGCCTCGACCCTAAGGAATTTGGTACACACTCCTTTAGGATAGGTGCTGCCACAGAGGCAATCACAAGGGGTTTACATGTGAACAGTGTTAGAAGAATTGGGAGATGGTCACCCAATTCCAATTGCTACAAACGGTATGTGCGGGTACACATGTTGTAAAGTACCTAGGGTATTACTGACATCTGGTTGTTCTTTTCTGGTTTTGCAGTTCCTTCGCTCTGTCACGCAGGCGGAGAGCTTGCTTCGGGTCAACATCAGGATGCATCGGCGACTCATCGTGGTGTGAACAGCCAGGAACACAGGACGCGGTCAGGCAGGGTTTGGATTGTTGGTCATTCTTATGTCAATCGTGCTAAAAATGTCTTTTTTGCAGGCAAGGGTAGAAGGGAGCTAGAGCACGAAGGTTGGTCCATCTCCTTATTTGGGAGGGGGGTCTCTGCCTCAGTCAGTTTAGGGGATTCTTTGCAGAGTTGGTCGCCCAATATTCACCCCACCGGCGGTGGTGATTCTTCATCTGGGGGGGAATGACCTTGCTAGACTGGGTAGGAGGGTCCTCCTGGAAGAGATCATTTCAGCAGCGGGTTGGGTAAGGAGGGTGTGCCCTGACTGCACTGTAGTCTGGTCCCAGCTGATACCGCGGCTGCAGTGGCGTGGGGGTGATTCTGTCAGGGCATTGAATGACTCGGTAAAGAGGATCAATACCAAGTTAGAAAAACTTTTCCGAACCACTCACTTACAGACCATCCCACATGGGACTATTTGGGGGGAGGACTTGTACTTACAGGATGGGGTCCATTTGACGGAGGCAGGAAATAGAATATGGTGTGATAATATCCTAGCTTGGTTGAAGGGCTCTCTGAGGTAAGGATGACCTTTAGGCAGGAGTTGTGGGGGGGGCCAGATCGTCGGTAAACAATGCTGGCCTGTGGTGGTAAGGTCATGATCGGTGAGCAGCAATTTAAGGTCCTAAGGGGGGCGTCACCATCCACGGAGGGGGCGGCCCAGGGGGAGGGGCCACTGGTCCCTCCTAGAACTTCAGGGGCAGGAATATCCGCTAGCTGCTAAAAATGCGGGGGAGGGAGTCACGCTTTCCTTAGGCTGGTAGCCACCCCGCACATACACCATGACGTCAGCATATGACGCAAAGTGTAAGGGCCCTCCTTGCTGGTTAAATGGAGTTCACGATGCCGACGGGGTAGGCGGTCCCCTGTCGCGCATGCGCACCTGTGGGTAAGGGCGTGGGTAGTAGGACTTGACACCGGTTAGCGACCTTGCCGTCCGGCCAGAAATGTTAGAATGCAAAATTCAGGCAGTATGTTAGATTCGGATAGGAAACACGCTGTATTAGACGTTTGTTAAGGTTAGCCTTTGATATTTGTCTACGATACTGTAAATCTAATGTCATGAATTTTGCTTATTCTTACATAACTGATGTAATGTTGTTATTCATCCTTTTATTGTTTTGTATAATAAATACGGCCGGGGGGTCCCTGAGCCCCGCCTTCCAAAGATAATTTGCTTATGACAATTCTTCAAGGTGGTGTGGAAAGCTGGGAGGGGAGGGTAGCCAGTCACGGACCACGTACCCACTGGCTCTTTTCGAATAGGATTGATCCCGTTTTCTTATTAAGCGCCCTGAAGAAGTCCGCTTCACGGACGAAACGCGTTGGCTGTGCTGTTGAAAACAATGATGCTTATGATCTTGTTTTTTAAAATGAATTACTGATTTTTGGAATAAATAAGAAAAAAAAAATTTCACAAGAACACTGATGTCAGAAATAGATTTTATAATTGTTCTTCTTTACTTTTTGACATGTGGTGCATCTGTGCTTGCGTTTAAAATGTGTTAGGTTCCCAGAGGAACTTGCATTGTGACAGTGGGTGTGAATCAGTGTGCACACAAACCCCAGCAAGTATAGAGGGGTAAGAATAAGTGAGGGATAGCAGGTCAGGTGCTGTTGTATAGAGGGTTCCACTGTCAGGTGTGCTTCTCCTTTTTTCTACTAAGGTTGGGTAATAGTTGCTACGGGGATATTGCTTAGGGGTGCGGGGTGTTAGTTTGGAACATGTTTATGATCTGAATGCAAATATATATTGTATTACCTACCTGTCCAATAAAGCGGCCTTTTACCCCAGATATGGGACTTGGTTGTGCTTATTGCCCGATGACTCGTGACGCTGTACCTCGGGCCCAGAGGCATACAAAGAGGTGTCAGAGACGAGAGTCAAATTACAGAATAAAAAGCATCAAAACACGAGTCAATACGATAGCAGTCAGATATTTGGCTTTTACTTTTCTTTAGTACAACAATAAGCGCACAAGAGCGCCTGGGCTCTAAGAATAAGAACCGCCTTTCATCAGCGTGCTTGCTGCCACAGTAAGAATTGAGAATCTCCCCCATACAGTACTGCACCAGTTATCTGAACATTTTTATTGTTGTTGTTGTACATCGGTGGCAGATGCACCACGAGGGCCAAGGCTCATGTTTGGATGAGCCAGGCTCTGTTTGGGTGAGCCTCTAGAACCGGGCCTGTGCCCTGCCCCCCAGCAGAGTGCAATCAGCACCCCATGAAAAGTGCAGTCAGGACCACCCCCCCTCCCCCTCCCCCAACATAGAATGTAGACAGGATTCCCCAGTCAGCTACTCAGTGCTATGCAGTTAGTCACCATTGCAGAGTTCATGACGAGACATCCTGCGGGGTGATGTCGGGACACTCAGTGGAGTAGTCAGGACATCAGGAACACCCTGCGGAGTACAGCGAGGACACCCCGCGGGCTGAAGCTATGGCCTGCAGAGAAAACACACGTGGACTGCAGCGCCCTAGTCCCTGCCTACCCCCACCCCAACCCCCTTCCACGGCCCGGCTGCAGCTCGAATTATTCACTGGAGCGGGTCCCAGGTGATTGCGGTTCTTCAGCTACAGGGCGAGGAGGGACTGGGGTAAAGGCCCCCGTGGCCCGAAGCAAGTACGATTTATTTATTTGGTGCATTTTTATAAAGCGCGGACATTACCCAAAGGTGTCAGAGCGCTGTACAATAGAGCTAGTTACGTTACAAGAGAAAAGTGGTACAGAATATAACATTACACTAAAAATGAATGATACGCAAACACAAAATCTAACACAGCACACGATCTGGGAGCTAAGAAGGGCATCCCGTCAGATAACCAGGACCCCCATGTGCCTTTTGCGAACTGAAGTCAGGGGTCCCTGCGGAATGCCCGGGGCAGCTCACCTGGCCGGCTCGGAGGTCGCTGTTCATGCTCCGCACACACTTCTGTCCGGGGTCCCCTGCTCTGGGTTGCAGGGTTGCTGCTGGGCTCTCACTTCCTCCCCGACAGGTCATGTGATAGTAAAACGCACAACCAGGAAGAGCCCGTGAAAGAGGGGCAGCGGCTGCGCGTGTACTTCACTCCCCCAGCCAGCGCCGCCTCGTAAATCCCCAGAATGCGACTCGGTCCTGCCTCATGTTTGTACCTAAGTATTTTTGACATCCTGCTCATGAACATGTCGTTGATTTCCCTGGGCGTTTTTTTATTTCTGTAAGTGTTGTTGTAACTTCCCCTTTTTATGTCTCGAGAGGGATGGTGGATGAGATCTTTTTGGGAGCACAAAGGCACAGTATGCCAACAATAAGGACAAATAACAATAACTTACTTTTATAGTGCTGGATTCCATCCACCATTTTGCAGTTTCGTGTATCACAGGTGCTATATTACCCACTTTGCTACCTCTGAAGGATAACGCGCTGAGCCAGCCCTGCCGTGATCCAAACCCGCTACCTGGACGTCACAAAGGGTGTGAGCTGCGAGCGCTTAATAGCTCACTGAGCTTTCTGGCTGAAAAGATAGATTTGGCTGATGATGTTACACAAGATAGAGTCACTCAGGCGATTCTGTACAACCCCAAGTAAGCGCTGTTTGTGCGAGAGCTCATGCTACTTACTCTTGTTTCCTGTGAGTAATGGTTGTTGTAGTGTCCTGCTGGACACAGTCTAGTGTTTCTATTGTTGCTGAACCCACACTAAACACCCACCCACCACAGGCGTCACCGGTCCGGTGACCCTGACAATAAAAGGGGCCGAGCGCACGTGCTCGTGGCCAGTAACTAACCATACCTCCAGTGTCTGTGTGCTCCTTGTCCAAGTATGTGGGCCTAGCGCCCCCACCACTTTACAATGGCGACGAGTGGGTCCTATCCCACGTGTGCGGTGGCCTCGCCTCCCCTGGTCCTGGTAGGGGAAGTGTGAGGCCGAGGAGGACTGGCGTGGGGAAGCGAGCTGCCGTGTGAAGTCGGCACCCGCCCCCTACAAGTAAGGCGCCGGACCGCGAACCACCCGAGGGGCATGCGATGAGCCCCGGGCTTACAGGAAACTGAAAAGGAATAGTGCAAGCCGAGCGGAGCCCACCCGCATCGGCCGCGATGCTGTGACCCCTGCGAGAGGAAGTCGGGTGCCCACCCCGACCCTGTCGAGCCTGCTGCGGTGCCCCTGTGGGGAAGTGCGAACTAAGCGGAGCCCACCCGCGTGAAGGCGAAGGCCGCCGGTTGAAAGTGGGGAACTGCAGAAAGTAAGTTACCGCCGCACAGCGGGTGAAGGAGAAGCACACCAACACCCCCCCCCCGTCCCTCCGCACAGCGTATGGGCAGTGAAGTCGCGGCAGTGAGGGTAAAGCAGGAATGGCGTCCGGCGCAAGGCCGAAGTAAGAGGCACCCCTCCTCAGCCCCGCAGGGCAGGAACAACGAGGAGGCCTGCGGCGCGGGGGCGGGACAGACACTGACTTGAAACGTGCCTTACAGCGGCCGCGAAGAAGAGAGTGACTGAATGCGGCAGGCGCCACTGAAACAAACAAATAAAGAAACGCTCACCGAAGCGATAGAGTGGTGGTCCTGCGGGACCCATCTGCGAGTGTGTGTCCCGGGCGGAGAGAACTGAAAGTGAAAGCGGAGCCCACCCGCAGATGCAGCGCCACCAAGAAGTGGAGTAAAGTACAGCGCACACAAAAGGCTACTCAGCCCCCCCCCTGCGCGGTCCGAACAGAGTACGAGCGGAGCTGAAGCAGCATTGGATCAGTGGCCTCATCTCCTTCGCCCGCTTACCTGCGCAGCAAGTAAGCAATGTGGGGCTGCTGCGGGCGAGGAGAGCAAAGTGGCAGGACCGATCAAAGGCGCATCGAAGCGCGAATTAAAATAAGCGCGAAGGCGCAAGGTGCTCAGGAGGAGGAGAGAGTTAAGGAGACCCACGGGGGAGCAGTGGCGGCCGAGTGAGCGAAAGCAGGAGCGAAATAAAAGTAATAAAACTCACTGTGCCCTAAGCGGTGTGCTCCCTCGCACGTAGGTCAGGCAGCAGCGTGTGGAGTCCCGGTCCTGCCCAGAAACCAAGGAGGCAGCAAGGCGCGGCCAACAGCGTGGGGGGGAAGCTGCTCTGGCAGACCAGTGCACCGCAGGGCCGGTGAACAAGTGCAGGAGTGAATTGCCCTGAGCCCAGGAGAGGGGCTCTGCAGCCTGCCCTCAGCTTCAAAGCTGCACCGAAGCACAACACCAGCGGCTGATCAGAAAGGCCCAGAAGGAGGGAAAGACTGCCGGTGCCTGGAAAGGCGATACCCTGCCATCTGGTGGACACTGTTGGTACTGCAGACAGGAAAAGAAGTAAACAAGCATACCGCAAGCCAAGGAAACCCAGTAGCAACAGGAGACCGGCGGGTTGGAGCACCAAGAGAGAAGAATCTACAGGTGTGCAGAAGTGAGTGCGCAGTAAGGCTGCCACGCCACGGTGGCGCCAAGCCGTCACACTGCCGGTGAGGATGAAGAGACAAGGTGCCGGAACGCGCCAGGAGTGCAGGAACTCCGAGAAGGGAAGAAGAAAGAAGACACGAGCGCGCCATGAGGAGTGACCAGGAGCAGGTCGACGGAGCGGTGGCGCAGACCACCAGAAGCACGAAGCTGAGACAGAGTGAGAGCGCAGCGGTACCTAGTGGCCACAGGTTGTCGCTGCAAGAGTAAGAAGAAGGAGCACCACCAGACAAGCGAACGAAGATTCAGGAGCTCAGCACCCGGCAAGGGCGAAGACGTGCAAGAAAAGTGGACACTGCTCCAGGGACAAAGGAGGTAGAAGAACGCGCAGCGAGTGCACCCAGGAAGGTAGCGGAAGAGCGCCACTGCAACGCGACTGCAGGGAAGAAGAGGTGGTTGCAAGAGACACCAGAAGACCCGGGAAAAGGGAGAAGGGGAGAAGCCGACCAGGCAGATGGTCGCCAGTGAGAAGAGGAGAAGCCGACCAGGCAGATGGTCGCCAGCGAGAAGAGGAGAAGCCGACCAGGCAGATGGTCGCCAGCGAGAAGAGGAGAAGCTGACCAGGCAGATGGTCGACAGTGAGAAGAGGAGAAGCCGACCAGGCAGATGGTCGACAGTGAGAAGAGGAGAAGCCGACCAGGCAGATGGTCGCCAGTGAGAAGAGAAGAAGCGGACCACTCATATGGTCGTCAGAGAGGAGAGGCCTGACAAGCGGCCTGATCAAAAGAAGGTAGAAGAAGTCCGTGACGTAAAGAACGAAGAGGATGTCCACCGAAAGGACCCAGGAATGGTCCGCGAAGAGGACCAGGAAGAGACGGACGAGAAGCCTAATACTAGAAACCAGAAGGAGTCAGAAGAAGGTCGCGACGACCGGTCCAGTCACAGATTGAACAGAAGACAGTGTCCCACTGCTGGGACAAGACCAGAGGGAAACGTGTAGAGTGCACGCTACACGGAGAAGCCTGGTGAGGAGGAGATAGAATGCGAGAGGACCAGACCGCGTCGCAAAGGAAGGAAAGAAGAGAAGGAGAGTGAGTGGCATGACTCCATGAAGAGAGAAGAGGATGACAGGATGTCAGCCTACAAAGGATTAAGGTACAGTGGCACCGCGCCACGGGCAGACAACCAACACAGGCGTGCGAGGGACCATGAGGCGAAGTGACCGGGCAGAGTACTCTCATCATCACCGAAGAGAACACCCCAAGACATTGGACCGCCGCCTACTGCCCCATCAAAGGATAATGGTGATGTCATCAGCACCATCAAGGAGTCGCATAACACCAGGGGCGGTGGGTGAGATTTGAAAGTGGTGGGGCGCAAACGAATTAGCATACAGCACCGTAGCGAGCGAGCGCAGCGAGCGAGCCCGAACCCCAAAAGGGGGGTTTGGGGGGGTTACCCCCCTCCAAGAAAATTTTGAAAAAAAGAAGAAAAATCGTGCATTTTCAAGCAAATTTGAGAAAGCAGGAAGGTTAATAAAGCAATTGTGAAAGTGCAGTTATTACATTAATAGATGGCATAACATAGGTAGCTGCTTATTCAGTATTACCACAGAGCTTCATACATTCTTTCCTATTATGCTCAGGTGCTGAATTCAGACTATAAGACTCATGGAAATCTCAGCTCTAAGAGTAGAAGAAGTTGCACAGCAGTGTAATGGTTGCCAGGCTCGTTCCGCAGGAGCGTCAGGAACTTGAAGAAAAGTCCACAGTCTTCCCCTACGGCCTTCCGACTCTATTAGAATAGACTCTAGAGTAACGAATGGCACGCAAGGGGAAAACAGGGAAACAAAACAAGGAAAGGCGGGGGAAGAAAAACAGTCTTACAACATACTGAATATTAGACTCTAGAGTAACGAATGGCAAGCAAGGGGAAAACAGGGAAACAAAACAAGGAAAGGCGGGGGAAGAAAAACAGTCTTACAATATACTGAATATAAAAGAGGCAGCGCAATGCGCTGTTACCGTGATTCTGGTTGAGCTGAACTTTGTACACACACTTCACATAGGTCCACGCAAGTACCCCAAATATAAATGGTATAAAGCAGTGTTTCCCAAACTGTGGTCCGCGGACCCCCAGGGGTCCGTGACACATTCCCAGGGGGTCCTCAGGCAGTAATTTTAAAAGCACAAAAAAGTTCCTTGTAGAATCAGCAGTTTTCCAGCAACAATAAAAGTGTCAAGATTACGTCGGTGATTAATGTACCTGCTGGAGAGAGATGAGAGTTGTGTCAAGTGGCAGCTTTGACTTATCTAATGTAGCACAGAGGGTTAATATGCCTACTGCAAAGAACGTGTACCATGCATTTTGAAAAACATTTTTTATGTGCCTAGGTTAGTGGGTTACTGCTTTAGTCACAGATTCTTTTGTTACTGTGCAGTTCATAAGTGACAATAGTAATCTAGCACAGTGACCTATAAACTGTCATCAAAGAGCTGCTTGCAAGCTGCATGATACAAGTTAGAAACATATGTTTGTTTCAAGTCTTTCATTATCCTAATCCTGCTAAAAAGGTTTATTTGGGTGGCAATACATTTTTATTGTTAAAGTCAATGCTAACCACTGTTATGTTCTGAATCCTGAGTTTGTGCTTCTCCAGACCAAGCACTCTTTAAAAATGCCTACCAGTATGAATAACATGTGAATCCTACACCCTGTAGTCGCATTTGCCTTATGTAACATTTTCTATACACTGATTTACACGTATGAATCATTGTCTCCATGGGGCAGATTTGCAAGGAAATTGACTGTGTGTGTCGCAAGCCATTTGGCTGCGCCGCACTGAGTCACTTTCGAAGCACAGGGATGCGACATATTTACAACAATATGTTGCATCTCTGTGCTTCCCCCTGTGCTGGCGCACAAACTGCTGCCATGCGCCTGCACAGGCACATTTGCACCATGGTGCAAGGATGCCTGTGTCGTGGGGAGATTGTTTACATGCAGGAAGGGTTACTTCCTGCACATAAACAATCAGAAATGGCGTTTTTCAACTTCTAAGTGTGCTGCATTAGCACACATAGAACTTGCAAAACGTCATTGTTTTACTGATTGTTTATGTGCAGGAAGGGACACCTTCCTGTACATAAACAATCACCAGAGGTAATATCCTGTTTCTATGCGTGCTGCAGAATGCAACATTAATACATTTCTCCAAGTTGCCCCTCCCTACGCCTCCCTTGGGGTGGCGTAGCATTCAGACACATTTCCAGATTTACGATTCCTCGTAAATCTGGAAATGTGTCTGGTTCCATGGGTTATGCGTGGGAACACCCACAGCAACACTCATGGAACGTCCCTTTCACGTAAAGTGCTGTGTGCAATTGGGCCATATTTACAAGACCAGTAAAAGTCACGCAGGGTTGCTTTTCCTGCCTTGGAAATATGGGGCACTAAAATGTGTCACCGGTGCATCACTTTTTGTGACGCACCTATGGCGCAAGGGGCTTGTAAATCTGCCCCTATATGTGTGTGATTTAAGGTGCTCTGACATCCTTCAATGGTATGAGAGATGTTATAAAACAAATTAAATACATGTGACAGAGGGGCTATGGAGAGATGAGAGGCACTGTTGGAGGAGGATAATATGGGAATCATTGAAGAACCCCAACAAAGATTGTCATATCCTGGTGCATAGTAAGGTCATCATTTACTACTCTTTAAAAGCTGATACAATTCAATATATAATGATAAATTTGTTGTAGACTGCACCATTGTTTCCTAAATTGTCTTGGGGGGAGAGCCTCCCAAAGCCCCCTTTGTAGTGGTCAGGCGCACTCACTGCACTAGGTGTGCACTGTATGGGGACTGGTCTGAAAACATTTGCCAGGGCTGCTTTGGGTTTCCAGTCTGGCCCTGGCAGGAGTCTCATACTGCGAAATAAAACCAACCATTTAAAAGTTAGTCATGGAGATGCAGCGCTAACCCTCCTGTTTTTTGCAAATTCTTTCAATATAAAATACTAAAATCCTTAGTAATTCGAGTATCCGTTTTGTGTGCACACGTGTGTTTATTGTTTTCGAATTACTGTTTTAATGTTTGAAATTTAAGTCATACAAATTGCTTGGGGGTCCCCGGCTTCCAGTGGTGACTCAATTGGGGTTCCTCAGGAGTAAACAGTTTGAAAGGTTTGGTAAACCACTTCCGGGCCCATTCGAACCTGTGACCTGCAGCAGGGTGCGAACAAATCTAGTGCCAAGTCAGCCTCCCCTCACAAACCTCACCTGTCTCTCCCCTCTCAGAGCCCAGTCTCACCTCACATACCTCATCTGTCTCTCCCCTCAGAGCCCAGCCTCCCATCACAGATCTCATCTGTCTCTCCCCTCAGAGCCCAGCCTCCCATCACAGATATCATCTGTCTCTCCCCTCAGAGCCCAGTCTCCCATCACAGATATCATCATCTGTCTCTCACACCTCGGTTCCTAGCCTCCTCCTCACAGACTTCCTCTGTCTCTCACCTCAGAGCCCAGTCTCCCCTCACAGACCTCCTCTGTCTCTCCCCTCAGAGCCCAGCCTCCTCTCACAGACCGCAGCTGTATCTCCCATCTCAGAGCCCAGCAGCCCCTCACAAACCTCATCTGTGTCTCCTCCCTCAGAGCCCAGCCTTACCTCACAAACTTCATCTGTCTCTCTCTCCCATCAGAGCCCAGCCTCCCTTCACATACTTCACCTGTCTCTCCCCTCTGAGCCTGGACTCCCCTCACAGACCTCCTCTGTCTCCCCTTAAGAGCCCGCCTCCCCTTCATACCTTACCTGTCTCCCACAGAGACCAATCTCCCTTCACAGACCTCACCTGTCTCTCCCTCAGAGCCCAGCCTCCCCTCACATACCTCACCTATCTCGCCCTCAGAACCCAGCCTTCCCTCACATACCTCATCTGTCTCTCCCCTCAGAGCCAAGCCCTCCCCTCACAGACCTCTGTGTTTTATTTATTTATTTAATGCGTTTTTATATAGCGCGTACTTTACCCGAAGGTGTCAGAGCGCTTCACAATAGGCAAAATAATGATACATAAGGAGAAAAATCACAAGTGAGCCTGTTACAAAAACAAACGTGTGTCTCTTCCCTCAGAGCCCTCAGCCCAGCCTCCTCTCGCGGATCTCAGCTGCCCCTCAGTTCGGACAATGGTCACAGTGTGTGTGTGTGTGTGTGTCTGGGGGGGGGGGGACATTCCTGCAGGACACACGTGTCGACACTCTCTGTCTCACACACCAGGCCGGGCCCCCTCGGGGGACGCCTCTCGCTGCCGCAGTGCTGCTATTTTTAACCTTAAAATCACAGCCCCATCCGCGAAGATAGCCGCACACTACGGGCCCCGCTGCTGTCACCAGCGGCCTGCGACTGTATTTAGCAAGAGGGAGGGCAGGCGAGTCATTCGAGGGTTGTATATGACACAAACTACATAAATTCAGCTACAATATGGTGCTCAGTCATTGCTAAATACAATAACATTAATAACAATATTATCAATATTAATGATGATTATTTATTTTATATGAAAGATGAGCGTATACGGATACTTGCAGATACCGCGGCTTTCATTAATAGGGATCCGGGGTCCATGAACTCAAGACTAGTGAACACCTCATTTGTACAGCACATACACTGTCAGTGCTTTAAATCTTTCACATATTTACGGTTACAAAATGACCCGACAGTTGAGATCTTGAGAACTTTATCAAATTTTGGAAAAAGCAGAAGGAATAGAATGAATAAAACCAACTGCTCGAAGCCCTGCCGCCGGGCACTTCAGCCCGTCTGGGAACAGTTCCAATTCAAACTCACCTGGCAACACGAGCAGGAGCAGGAGCAGCAGCCAGCCAGTACCACACAGTGTACACCGCCACGAGGTGTGTGTGGCGCGGTGACGACGGACTGCCAGTGCGCACCTGCTAACGATGATGGCCAATCACTGTTCGCATAAGCCACAGTGATTGGCCATACCTTGCGTGGCACCCAATGCCTGGTTTGCAGGCTGCGCGGTGTCTCTCAGCCAATCAAGAAGACGCTGCAACATTAGCAGCGCCTGAATTGGCTACAGCACCGTGTGGGCACAGATAGGGCTCGCCCATAGGAGAGACCGGGGGCTGCTGCATGAAGCAACCCTCGGCCTCTCGGGTCCCCCTCGGCCCTCCCTCGCTCTCCTAGCCAGTAGTGGCTGACTGGCTGACAGTGCGCATGTTTGGGTTGGTCACAACCCAAACTCGAGTATGCGCATACGCCGCGCGCCGCTGGCCTTCAGTGTGCACTGTGCACTGTCACTTAAAACGGAGTGCTCGCCCCCGGCCCCACCCCCTTCATCGGCCGGTCCCACCCACGCTATTGTGAACTGTGAAGGAGAGGAAAAGGAAACTGACAGCGCTGCACTGCTAGCATACGTGAGCAGCCGCGGGTCCAAGTGGCTGGTGGGGCTACGCCCCTACGCCCCAATGGACGCACCGCGGCTGCATAACACCCAAGGGAATCCACACACTCCAGGCCAGCGGAGTCCAAGAAGGCAGGCCGCCCAGGAACCGTCTGTGCACCCCTGTCACCCTGTAGCATACGGAAGTAGAGCACAACTGAAAATTTGAAGATCCACCCCTTGGGATAAAGCAAGACTAGGCCGTGGACCTGTTGGGAGTTCTGAAGCGACCCCTACGCGCAGCCTACACGAAGGCCCGCACAGCCCACGCGGTCAAGTGGAAATCCAGGGGCAAGGGGCCTCGGCGGAATTCCAGTGAAGTCGGAGTCCGTATGGGAGAGATGTTTGACAGCAGCTCCTCGACATGCGCAGGATGCACGGAGGCCGCAACCGGAGACTGGTTGCCCGGCAACCCTGAGAGGAAGACACCGAACCGGATGGCGAAGACACCGAGATGGAACATCACCCGGGCGAACACATGAGCGACTAGGCTGTGAGTCCCGTTGGCAGGTCGGAAGCGACGCCTTAGCGCGGCCCACGCGGAGCCTGCGCGGTCCACACGGTCCCATGACCGCCCAGCCGGAAAGCCCACATGGATGCACCGGTGAGAGAGGTGCCCAAGTGAGAGAGGCAAGTCGGAAGCATCTTGGCCGTCAAGATACTGGAACAGCTAGCACGTCACCTCCAGGCGAAACCTCAGGCCAAGAATCAGCAGAGTGGATCCCAGCACAGCTCCCCGTATCCAAATGAAGGACTCGTGTACATAGACATTGTTACTGATAGACCAGGTCGGTCTCCAGTAGTTGGCCAAGACGAACACGAACGTCACAGACAATGGTGGTCCAATAAAGCGAACACCGACGGACTGTGGCCTGAAGTTAAGGCTGTTTGGGGTTTTGTTTGGGTATCTGTTTTCCTTTACAGGTTGGACTTGGAATATTTTTTTTATCCAAACGTTGGGAGGGATGTAGTGTCCTGCTGGACACAGTCTAGTGTTTCTATTGTTGCTGAACCCACACTAAACACCCACCCACCACAGGCGTCACCGGTCCGGTGACCCTGACAATAAAAGGGGCCGAGCGCACGTGCTCGTGGCCAGTAACTAACCATACCTCCAGTGTCTGTGTGCTCCTTGTCCAAGTATGTGGGCCTAGCGCCCCACCACTTTACAGTTGTCTGCTTTGCTCGAGCAGTCACAGTAATGGAAATACCTGGGGTTTCCTAGCCTGCTATGGAGAGCCGGCCATACAGAAAGACCTTTGGTACCCTCATAATATTCACAGGTTAGCTCCTAACTGACATGATCACAGTGGTGACTGACCTCTGAACACAAACACATCTGCACCACCTCCAATTCACCCGAATCACTCAAAGCTCAGCTTTCTTCACACTGGTGCCAAGTTGTTTGTTGGGGAGTGGCGACAGGATGTGAGAGGGAGATGGAAGGGGTACAAGGAAGAGGGCTGAACGGGTGTGGAAACCTCACCTACTACAGGTTAAGCAAATGATTAAACGCACTTCAAACTGAATCACTGGAGCCACGTCAGACAGATGCGATGCTGCTGTTAATGCAGACCGCTCGGTCTGCCCCTCTGAAGACTGGCACCCTGTGCCTGGGCTCAGCTCGCACATGCCAAAGGCCGGCTCTGCTGCTATAAAATATACTAAAGGTACCTACCGGTGTATCACTGTTTCTCTCTGAGGCGAACCTTTGTTTTGACAACTCAGTCAAAAAATGAAGAAAGGAAATCCAAGTAGGAAAATTATTCCTGTTGGATAAACCTGCTTTAAACAACCTATTGAGGTTTTTTTAGGAAGTCCTCACCCACAAAGTTCTTGTGGCATGCTTCATCATTGGACCCCTCCACATCACGAATAGTACTGCATCTGGGTGAGCCGAACCAGAAGAATAGGAAGTTCTTTGATATGGTAGGGACAAAATAGGGGGTAAAAGTATGTAGGGCAGTGGTCTTCAAACTTTTTAACGCTGCCTCACCCAGTGGTAAAAAAAACAAAAACATAGGGGCCCCCCTCACAATTTTTCACAACTGTTCTATTAAATTGGCAATGTTTAAATGTCTAGCTGTATTTAAACTTTGAAGTTAAGTTATATTACAGTTATATTACAGTTTTAAAAATACAATCAAATACATGATTTTGCAAACATACTGTTCTGGTCAGGCAGGCCTTACTAGCAGGTTCAAGTATTCATAGTGTGACTATAGAATCAGGCGGTTTGAAGAATAGTTGGAGTCCCTTCCATTTTGCCACATACTCCCAGCAAGGATATAAATGACAAAACGTGATAGTGATGGCTTGTTACAGAGCGGCTTACTGCCGCTCATTTTTTTTCAGCTTTAAACAAAGCACTGCTATCAGCATAATGCTTCTTTTGGTCAGAGTCAAGTGCCCCCTACCCACTCTGCGATCACTTTTGGCCCCTCTAGGGGCGCCGCCCCCTAGTTTGAAGACCCCTGACCTAAGGTGTAAAAAAGTTGATAGGTTTTAATAGTGGTCACCCAAATGCAGTCAAAAACGCATTGTACTCTGATGGTACTAAGGCCAGACGTCTGAGAATGACCAAGGTCTCCACCTCCTTAGATGTGGCCTACATGTTATGGTCTGGATTGCCAGTCCAGGTCATTTGGTCTTCGTTAGGAGCGCAGAAGTCCCTAACCAATATGGTAGGAATCAACTAGTGAACCTATGTTAATTAACAGAAAACAAAAAAATGCACACAGTCTTTTTGTAAATAATTTTTATTCAGTAGTACAGGTAGATAAATAAATACAGTACATTTTATTCGAAGGAGAAGGCTAATCCACGGCTTCAATTAGTGATCGGGGCTCCATCAACGAAAAGTAACTTTAAAAACACAAAATTCATTCATGCAAGATACCATATGATACTATTCCTATCCTTCCATATTTTTGGGAATTTCCATACTGCCCCTCCCCTTAAAGCATACAGTTTTTCCCTTTCTTTCATCTGTGGCATCGTAAAAACCCAAGAGCCATAGAAAGGAGCTTCCCTTGACTTGCGTTTATGAAGAATAAGACATTTTGCCACCAAGGATGATATAAAGAACAGCTGCATTTTGCCGTACAGAAAGGTTAGAAGAATCGCAAATCCCAAAGATGGCTCCCGACGGATCAGGTGTAAAAAAAAAAAAAAAAACGCTGGAGGGTTATTGTGAGCCACTGGAAGAACTTAGTCTAAAATTCAGCTAGTGCTGTGCAAGTAAAGCAAACGTGAAGCCAAACTCCTATATCGAGCCCACATCTAAAACACCCCCCTGATGCCGAGGAAAACATTTTGTTTAGGCAGCCCGGCGTATAGTCGAGCATCCATTTGGAGAGAAAGGCTATTCCTTTGAAGTTAGCCCCTCTAATTGCTTTGTGAGCCCATAAATTGTATTGTTTCCAGGTAGAAGGTTCTATCCTACACCCTGTAGAGATCCCGATCTTATTCAGAGCAAGCGGTACCAGTTTGACCTGCAGTTGTTGCACTAAAATACGATGCCAGTTGCTCACTCCAATCTGTTTGCTAACATAGTAAGCGTAACTAATAGTGGAAATTAAGGAGTCGCTTGGAGGCTGATTTTTTTGTAGGAGATGATGGAGCTTAAGATATGAGAAAAACAAGGGACCACAAACTGCCGGATCACTCATTTGCACCTGGTTCAAGGATTTCAAAGTTCCAGACGTATAAAAATCCTTAAAGCGGAGGATCCCAGCTTTTTCCCAATCTCAAATGTGCCCCTTTTCTACCTGGAGACCTCAAAGATCGCACTCATTCAGTCACATATCTAAATGAAATTCGAGAAAAATCTACTCTTCCTTCAATTGAGCGTGCTTTAAAAGCACCATAAAAGGAAACTTATAACGAAAATGTTTCAGAAGCCTGGGAACTTTAAAAAAGGGGGAAGCTGCATTGCAGTTTCCCAAAGCATTTGCTCAAGATAAAAGTAGTTGCAACGATTCAGGGGATTTGCAGTGCAAAGGTTCCAATCTAAAAAGGAGGCCTGGTAGTATTTTTTTAAGTTAGGAAGGGCTAACCCACCAGCTTCAATAGGTGATTGCAGATTTTCGAATTTGATACAGGGCTTTTTCCCAAACGAAATAAAATGGCGCTGTGTCTTATCAATCTCACAAAAAAATCTCTGGGGCACCTTGATTATGATGTTTGAAAAGATGACAAGAAAAAGGGACAGAATCATCATCTTGATTAATTCTACTCTTCCAATGATAGTTAACGGATACGACTGCCTCTGATGTAGCAGGTTTTGAGCTTTAGCTAGGGTGGGAAGATAGTTGAGCTGATAAAGTTCAGAGAAATCGTGGGAAACAAAAATGCCCAGGTTACTAATGGAGTTTTAACACTGAAATTGAGGTTGCATTTCAATTGGTAGCTTCTGACTTAAAATGATTTATTCTATAGCCTCCCAATTCAGAAAAATAGTTGATTTTGTCAAATGTTCTAGAGATATTATACTCCTCTGCGCTCAAGTAGAGGATCAAATCATCAGCAAATGATTTGAGTTTAGGTGCACCCTGGAGAAGTGTTTCTTTATTTTTTAAAAGGGTCTGCCGGAGTGCTGAGGCTAGAAACTCGATGAAGAGGGCAAATAACACCGGGGACATGGGGCAGCCCTGACGAGTTCCACTACTGACTGAAAGTGTCCCTGCAGAATGTGAATTGGCCATAATTATGGCTTGAGCTCCTCTATACAGGTTTTCTAAAAACTTAAATAAAATAGCAAAGAGAATCTCCCACTGGACCAGGTCAAAAGCTTTCTCGGCATCCATCATAATGATAGCCGCTTTAACCTTGTTATTTGAAAATAAATCAATGGGCTGCAATTAGAAGTTGGTATTCGTCAAGATAGTTCTCCCTGGTAGAAAACCAGATTGCTCCCTGTGGACCACTTCTTGAGGCAACGGTGTTATTCTAGCGGCAATAATCTTAGTAAATAATTTATAAATCATTGTTCAAAAGACTGATAGGCCTATGTGAACCAGGTTTATCGGGTGGTTTGCCCTTTTTCAAAAAGCTAACGATTACTGCCTCTGTAAATGAACTAGGGACTTCACACCCCTCGAAAATTTCATTAAACAGCTTAACTAGAAATGCCGTGATCTGAGCCATAAAGATTTTATATATCTCTGCCATCATTCCATTGTTCCTGCAAGCTTTACCGCTGGACGAAGTCCTGATGGCCCCCTGAACCTCATTAAGTGTAATAAGGGCCACTATATTCATTATTTACATCTGAAGAGGTTGTAGAAGAAGATGCATACAAACTGGTGCAGTGCATTAAGAAAACTCTATCAATATCATTCAGTGAGTCAACCATCGTGCTCCTATTGTAATGTAGCGCTGAGCAAGGGGACATCAGGAAGGCCTCGGCCAGGGAGGCGTGGATGGGGCGGGACCAGGGAGGGGTCAGACAATGCCCGGGAAAGGGGGACAGAGTAAAGTAGGCAAGCGGTGAAGTAAGTCGCAAGGAATAAAGTTACTGTGAACCTCACCTAGTGTCTGAGTCTTACTTCCGACGACACTACACCTATCGTCATTGTAAATTGAGTTGGTAATTGCGTTATTGCGCCTTTTCTTAACAGACCATGCCAAGAATCGGCTTGTGTGTTCACTCTCTTTGGAATGGTCCTGGAAGCTGGAGTTCTGCTTGATTACTCTCTGTACTGAAAAATGATCTTTCAAGGCCTGCCCATCCTTTATTAATCTAAGGCCTGGACCCCGAGAGAAGCCTGCCTGATGATTCCGTGCTGCTTGATCCAAATCAAGCTGCAGTGCTTGAACTTTTCCCTCCTTAATCTAGATATTTGAGCTTTAAAGACAATTGCTTCACCTCTGATATATGCCTTGCATGCCTCGCAGACCCAGAATGTTGAAGCCGATCCCTCGTTCCTTACTAAAAAATCATCTGTGTTGGAATGCATCACTGCGACCCAGCCTGTGTCAGTTAGTAGTGACTTGTCAAGTAACCAGCGCGGTCTTTCTGGCTGATCCACACAAACATTTGCTTCTATGGTGGGGAATGAATGATCCGAAAATGGATTTGACAATATATCAGAATTCCTCCTGACCCATTGATCTGAAGTTAAGAAAAAACAATCCTCGAGGCTTAGTTGAACCTTTTTGAAAAGCAGGTGAATTCCTGTGCTTGTGGATGCTCTAGCCGCCAGGGGTCAACTAACACTAGGTCCTTTGCTATTTTGGTTAGAAAACTTGAAGCCCTAGGTTTATTCTGAGATTTGTTCTTACGACAAGAATCCAACCTTACGTCCTGCAAAATGTTAAAATCGCCAAAAGACCAGAGGATGAAAGAAGGTCCTCATAAAGATCTTAAAGAGCGGCTATATTGCCCTCAGTAGGGCCTTAGAAACTAAGTTAAGTAAGTGGTTTTCGAGTTTTATTCTGCCAATAATCCACCTTGCAATCAGATCCCTGAAGACGTGCGAGACTTTCCGCCCCCCCCACCCCTAAAATTCAGAGTGATCAATATACCCACCCCTCCCTTTCTGCAGCTCCGGCTGAAGTGAAGAAAGTTTGAGAAATAAATGTAGGCATTTTTGGCATCTTCGTTTGCGATGGGTTTCTTGGATCATAGTAATTTGAACTTCGGCTGACATGAGCCATTGAAGTGCAGATTTAAACTTGACCTGGTTGTTGGCCACTATAATAATAATAATAATAAACCCCCATGCCCCTATGGAAGGGCACTTTGGGAACCCACTATTGGGAAATGCAGTACAGGCATGGACCTGTTACTATCCTGAACCCTCCCCACACCCCAAGAGTGAAGAAAAAAAATTAAAAAGTGAAGGCTCATTTTCTGATACCAAAAATGATAACGTGTGCAACACTAATATGCTAAGGAAGGAACCACCCCCCACCCTAGACCAGCCACCCTTTATGTTCCAACAAAGAATCTCTTACAATATATACTTTCAAGAAAGACTGCTTCCTTGTGCCTCCTTCTTAATTATGCAGAGAAAATATCTAGCCTCTTCAATTGATTGAAAAACATGCACTCAACCCTTAAACAAGACCTTAAGTTTGCATTGCTCCACAATACCAGCCGGGGCACCATGGCGTTTAAACACATTGATTAGTCCCACAAACTTTTTATGCTGTTATGCGTCTAAATTTGACATGTCTGAAAAAATGAGAAATTATCGGAGGTGGGCAAAGATTTGCTCTTAAATGCTCTGGACAAAATTAGCTGTTTTATTCTGAAATCGCTGAAATTGGCTAGAATAGTTCAAGGATACTTGGCATTAGCAGATCGAACTGCTGTAACCCTATGTGCACGAGTAATGGTTAAGTCGACTCATTGATTTGCCTTATCCGGGAATACATTCTAGAAGATCAAGTCCGGGACATTCTGTCCTGCCCCGTGATTCTCCGGGATTCCAACAAATCTTAAATTCAAAAGTCTCGATCTATTTTCAAACATGCACACAGTCATGCAAACTTACATAAATTAGTTTGCCACATTGGCCATCCCAAAAGGGGTATGAATGTATCCCATAGGGTACGGGGTGGGAAATATAGTTATTCTTGGGTCAAGAGTCTTGGTGGGTGTCTTTCAACTAGAACGCCAACCACCACCCTAGCATACCTCCTTTGTGTGGGATGGAAATGCTATTATGCTGCCAGACACCTATAGCTTATCCAGGTATCATACAGCTAGCACAACAACAAACTTGACAGTCTCCTTGAAGAATTCAGCAACCTTTTTCAGGGCATTGGATTCCTGGAGGATAAGGCAGCGTGGCTTCATATTGACAAATCTGTACAACCAGTGGCTCTGAGGCACTGCAGGCTAGCACTCAACCTCCTACGAAGGTGGAAGTAGAGCTACACAACCTAGAGTAGGCAGACATTATCGTACTGTTGATGGACCCACCCCCCTGGGTGTCACCTATACTCAGGGCCACTGGAATTATGCAGCAAGAGGCCAAATTATGCAGCAGGGTTAAATAGATTATGCAGCAAGAAAAGGCAATTTATGCAGCATAATGCAGCAAATGTTTAGTAGTAGTACTTCATTATTTCATCATTTTTATACATGGCAATACTGTCTGGGCATTGGTTACACCTCATTAGTACCAATGTAATACTCAAATATAGCAATAAGCAACAGAAAGGTGACCTGTCCAGATTTGCAAAGGGTCTTACACTGCACAGCAACATGTGTTGATACATTTTTAGTAACGTTTAAACCGTTTGAGATAAAAATATTATTTTTTGGTTAAAATCTGCAGATTATGCGACAGATGATGGATTATGTGGTAAATGTGGCAAATCTATATTTATGCGAAAATCCCACAGCTGCACAATCACATTATTCCAGTGGGTCATGAGAAAGGAAAAACAGCCAGGGGAAGTGAGGTTATGGGTGGACATGTACCTCCCCAACTTGGCTATCAAACGTGAGAGGCACTTCACTCAGACCATCGACGACCTTATAGGCTAAAGTTGGTTCTCAAAAATGGACCTCCAGTCTGGAAACCACCAATTGTGCTGGATCATGCACCCTGTTACATCACATTTTTTTCTAATCATGTCGGACTATGCTGCTACAAAAACCGCAACTTTGGTATATCAGGTGTGTGAGAAGTTGGCCTGGTATATGCTGTCCACTAGTTATAGTGGGCACCTTGCACCAGTCCAAACAACCCCTTATTGATGATAGGTTAAAGACAACCTTTATTGAAAGCTATCCTAGAGGTAGCTATGGAGAGCAGCCTTCAGGCTAAGTCTTGAAGGAATGTAAAGCAGCTTGTTTTACCAGTCTAAAATCTCTTGAATGACCAAATGAAAGGCAACCACTCCAGGTATATATATATAAAATATATGTATTTATTTCTAAACACACCCTACTAGTCTCGTTATGAGGCTAGAGGTCCAAACACATAAGTTACACTTCAAATATTACAGTAAAATAGCGCAAATACACGTGAGGCCCTAGGGGCGAGCCAAACCATATACTAAAATAGTGGAATAAGAACCACGACTTAACTAGACACAAGGCCTAGAGCCTGAAGAATCACTGGGACCTCAAGGAACCACCCAAGGTAGTGACACAGGGGACCCACGGGGGCCGTGTGCAGTGTGAGAACACAGCCGCGAGCTCCCGTTAGCTTCTATGGGGAAAGTCGCTGTTAGATTTTTAAAGATTAGGGAAACTTAGAGATGAGCTAGGACCAAACCCTTTTGGACTTAGGAAGTTCTAGGGTCAACACCCACGGGAGCCCCAGAGTACTCGTGTTACCTCACCCAGGGAGGCTGGGTGCATAGGTGTCAAATGGTGTTGGGTCGCGTCGTCGTTTTCAATGGGAGCTGGCGAAGAAGTGCTGCTGCCGGGAAGATGCGAAGTGTTTGAAGAGATCCAAGCCTGGATCGAGGATGAGAAGAACCTGAAAGCAGAGGGGACTGAGTCTGGGTCACTAGCCAGTGACCCAGGGCACGATAGGCGAATGCCCACCGATGTCGGGTGATTTCAGGTGGAGGTGAAGCTTGACTCTTCAGCCACGAGGACCAGGAGGCGTCGAGGACAAGCAGGAGCTGGATTGGAGCTGTCCCACGAAGGATGTCGAGTGCTGCAGCGTCAGTGCCCGGATTGGACACAACAAGCATTGGCAACAGCAACCTACGCAGAAAGGAGAAAGATGCTTTGGTGCAGACCAGCAGGGTCTGAGGGACTCACCACGAGGTGGGGAGCCAGGGCACATCTGGAGCAACCAGGGAAGCCCAAAGAAAATCAAAGTTGCCTTCACAGGAACCCACCAGTCAACGGACCAGGGATCGCGAAGGAGCCTCAAGCTGAAATGCAAGAAGCAGGCTCACGGAACACTCGTGGAGGGTAGGCCCACAATCTTCAGTGCAGATGGTGCTCGGGGCATGGGCTACAAGTAACCCAAAGCACGACTTCGAGAGACGTCGGGAAGTAAATGCACTTGCAAATGTGCACGGTGACCAGGAGTACGGGTTCCACGTTACTCACGAGGGCTGCGGGTCTCAACTTTGCTGGGCACTCGGGTCGGCCTCTGAGAAGTCTGGAAATCCTCTTCCTGGGCTCCAAATACTTCAAGTCCGGCGGGAGCTTCGGAGATGCAGACCGGCAAAATGCTTCGTTGGTGCCTGCCAAGCAGGGGAGTCACTCCTTGACCCCAAGGAAAATTTCTTCAGTCCTCTAGTCTTGAGTAGAGCGTCAAAGTTCCAGGATTCAGCTACAGAGTTTCGTCCCGGGATATCTAAAGTCCTGTTGCCAGGGGTTCCTTACTTATGCCTAAGAAAGGGGTTGGACTAACTCTAGGGACCCACCTATGGGAAGGTTTGGAAAGAGGGGTGGCTACACCCATTTCCTTTGTCCAGTTTCGCACCAGAGCAGGGGCTGGAGGCCCTGAACCTTTTAAGCTGGACTATGCACAGGGACACCAAATGTGCCCCCAGTGCAGGACTTCAAAGCACTCAGAGAGTGCTCCCACCCAGCCCCAATACACATCAGCCTGTCTGGGAGGGGGTTACACCTCCCTGTGACAGGAAACCTATTGTCCAGGCCTCCCCTGCCGGAATTTCGGTCAGCAGCAGGAGGCCAGATCCGTGTCTGTGGCTAGAGCATCCATTTTGTGATGTCAGGGCTCTGTTAAGTTGGTACCAGGTATACCGGTGCTGTCATGTCTCTCCCTCTAGCAGGGTGGGATCATACTCCCACACCAGTTACTGGTGTGGAGGGTATGATTCCTAGGTGTTTGACACCAAACACGACATGTTTCCGTGCAGCCAGTCCAAAGTTAGCATTAACCGTTTGGTTATAATGCACTTAAGAGTATATGGTCAGGCTGCACCACGGACAACCCCGGAGAAGAGATTCCGAAGGCTGCAGAGGGGCTCAGCTCATGCCTGGGCACCCTCTCACATATAACCAAGCACACTGCCTTTAGGATTGATAAGGCCTGCCTTAGGGGTGACTGATAGGTTTCTATGTGCAGTGATAGGTGAGATATAGTGAACCCATATCTCAGTAAGGGGTGCATGCACCACCTTACCCAGGCTGCAGTAGCAGAACTGTGGTGTCATTTTGGAGGGCTTTCCAGGGGTCGCAAAATACATGCTTCAGCCCCTGGTAGGCCTCTGGGGTACCTATGCCCTGGGTGCATAGTATACCATATATTAGGGACTCACAAGGGTACCCCAGAATCCAATCTGGAGTGTACCTAAAGTACATGGAATCAATTTAGAGAGGAAGCAGCTAGGCTGGGGTCCTGAATAGCAGGGCCCCAGCCAAACTAAAGTCTAAAAACAGTGAAACACCAGCAAAAAGTGGGGGTACCATAAGAGGCAGATCCTACTCTCATACAAGGTGCCACTGAGGTATTTCAGAATGCCATACAGGAGGTACTCTCGATACTGATAGGTGTCATCGGTATTGGCATCAACCTCTTAGTCCATGCCAAGACCTTGAATTAACATCATACCAGTCTTCGAAACGTACTCCAAAGGCCTGACATTTCCTTCGAGAAAGTGCACATTTATCCAGGGACAATAGACATTCTTCGGGTGCCACTTGTCTAGAAAGGAAATGGACCAGGCCCTCCAAAAGTTAAGGACATCCACTTAAGTGACTGAGTGCAGTGTTTCCTTGGAATGGTCAACAATTGTGGCCGGTTCAAACAAAATCTGACCAATCTCAAAGCTCCTTTGCTTGAACTCATCAAGTCATCTGTCACATGGAAGTTGGGAGAGGCCAAAGCGGCAGCATTGAGACACCAAAAGAGTCTTGTTAGCAAAGACCACGTTGGAATATTTTGACCCGCTAAAGGAATAAGAGCTAGCCGTAGACAATGGATGTTCTGTCATGCGGCCAAATGGGGATGGCACAGCCACATGTGCTCCTGTGGCGTGAAAAGAAGATACAGTATTTTGGTGCACCCATGCTCAGGAACTTAAGGATAAATGCTTCTTGCCCTTTCAGCCAATGTGGTTACACTGTTTGCAACCTGTGTTCCACTGCCTGCGTTGCACCTTAGAGTGTGCCCCGGACATATGCCTTGGAATGCAGCCTGTCCAATCTATGGACATAGAACTGATTGTGGGGCCGTTAAAAATTAATTTACAAAACACATATTATGAGCCTTCCTGGAATGACTCAACGCCTCGATTTCTGGATCCTGGCTTGTCCTTTGTGGATGCCCTACTGGCTGTCACATCCTCAGCGGCTGCTGAGGGGAGTGGATTTGACCATGTTTGTTAATTCGAACTTGTGAGAGGAGTGTCAACAAAAACATCGTCTGCGGCAGCTGGGAACAGAATTTTTTTTGTCCATTTCTCAGAGCATTCAAACAAACTGGCAGTTTCGAGCAGTGAAGTTTTTATTAAAATTCGGAAATGTTTTTGCTTGCAAAATTAATTATAATGTTTTCTTTTTATGTACTTTTGTATATTCCCTTTTAAATAAGCTTTAGATTTTTTATGCTTTTAATATTAGAGAGTACATTGCTTTTAAGATTTTAGGCTTAATGACATATTTGAACTTATATTTTAGTCGCCTTACATCAAAGGAGTGTGTGTTATGTGGTTAAATAGGCCTCAGATGAGGAACACCACTATTTTGCATGTTGATGTTTAAAGTTGACATCTTTCCTAAACACTGATTCTTGACACACATTTGCTTACGCACCCATATGGGATAATATTCTCTGAAATGGATTTGCATACATTTACACTTCTTTGTAGGCATATTATCAGAGCCTTGAACATTCTGTACCAGGCTTAAGTTCACTGTGCAAAGTGTTTTTGATGTTTGTTGTTGTCTGCTCTGAAAGGGTAAAATCAAAATTGATGACCTGACTAGAGCTCAGGCATGGTAACACAGGTGAAGTTTATTATAGAAATGACACCAATTCTTTGTTTAGACAGAGGAGCATTTCCCTGTCACTGTCGAGGTTGGCCCATACCCAAATTCCAGCCCAGCTGCTTTTTGTTTACCTTACTGAGAAGGATGATGGTCTTCTCTGCACAACACGAGCTCCCAGATAAAACATACCCACAGGTAACTGGGGAGTTAGATCACCCTAAGGCAGGGGTCTTCAAACTGGTTGGCGGGCCCCCCAAGGAGGGCCTGAAATTTTCCCGGGGAGAGAGGCACCAGGCGCTGGCCAAAAGAGGCATTATACTGATAGCAGTGCTTTGTTTTGAGCAGAAAATAATGAGCGGCATTAAGCCGATCTGTAATGGGTCATCTTTTACTTCTTTTGTCACTTCTATCCTGGCTGGGAGAAGGTGTCAAAAGGGAAGGGACTCCAAATATTCTTTAAAGCCCCCACCCCCATTTCTAATAATCACCCTGAGGATACTTTTTTTTATTTGATTGCATTTTTAAAATGGCAACTGAACTTACCTGCTACTTTAAATAAGCCTAGACATTTTTAAACATAGCTAGATTAATAGAATAATGGGAATAATTTTGGAAGAAGGCCTAGTGATTTTTTATTTTCAATGTGGGGGCACGGCATTGATAAGATTGAAGACCACTTCCCTACGGAATACTCGCAGATTCATACCCCCTAAGCCCCTAGGTTAGGAAGCACTAGGTAGATATGATTATGCATGTATGCTTATAATCAATATAATAGCACAATGGTTAAATTTGTTTCTCTTTACCATTCTGGTAATGCTGATGACTCTGCTTTGTTTCCTTCTTTTAATCATTGCAGTGCATGTATTTTACACAAGAATCACACTGCTTCAATAAATGATTGAAATGCCAATGTGGGTATTTTTGTGTCTCCCTTAGGGCATGCATGAGTTACTAACAAAAGGGACTGGTCTGTTTCCACGGTGTCCTTGGGCAGTCAGAGCTGTCGTGTTCTGAGGTTGCACATACCCTCTGGTACCTTGTGAGGTTTAGAGGTCCAGAGGGTGCACTATTAGGTAGCCAGGACTAAGGCCAACAAGTCCTGATGGTGTGCGTGGACTCAGTCTCGGTCAATTTTGACATTTATGTTGTCTGAACCCACAGTCTTACTGATAGAGTATGAACCGGACGACAAAATCCTTGACTTCTCTGGACAATGCTGGTAATATGTGTGCCAATTGTAATTTAATCAAAAACACTTTTAGAAAACTAGGGTCTAAGGGAATTTTTTTATAGACCTACCCAAGTTCCAATCCCCACTACTAACTAAATTACACACACAAAAAGAACTGGGGGTCTAAGACCAGGCAGCACAGGAGGACAAAGAGAAGGATGTCTATTCAAACGGATAACCACAACTAGTTCCCGAGCAGAACATGGATTTCCATCAATCTTGCTCTTGAAATGGAGCATGGATTCTCATCAATCTAGCTCTCTTGATCGTTTATATCATTTGGTCATCCATCCAATATCGGACGTCTGTCTCTTGATCATGGAGACTGCCTCACTGGAAAAAAGCTCTGTTGCTCAATTGAACTGGTGGAAAGAAAAAGAGATAGTTGTGTTCAAGGTGGATAATCCTATACGGTGCAGTGCAAAAAGGTGAGTGAAATCTAAAAAAAGGTTGTGCTGAGAGGATAATGCTAAGTATTAATTCTACTCATCACACCTTTCTTAAAAATGGTGCAGAAAAACTTATAGCAGTACTTCCTAGTGACTGCTATTCATAGGTCGACATGTTTCAGCCATCCGGGTATCCTACCCACGGCTTTCTTCAGGACCTGTGTATGTCTAAACCATGCTACTGCAACCAGTGTTCACACTACCTATAGTAAAGTATAAAGAAACAAATGCAAGTAAAAAGCGATAAGTATATAAAGGTTGGAATCAATACAACCTCAGTAGGTTCCAATCCTCTGGATCACAGGGTGCAAACATCACCTAGAGGGATAGGACAATTGTCACACACAACTCAAAAAACACCTGTGCTTTTGTAAATAAGGCCAACAATTGTATGTGCCTCCTCATCACGTAAAAGCATATAGATATGGTTACCCAACGTAATCTGGGATTACACCTCACCTACCCTGGAACCTGTCTCAGGCGAATGAGGCCCGCTCTAAAATCAGGGTGACAGAAGAAAATCTTCATCAATAACAATCCTCTTTGGAATACTCTTATAGTCTAACCTAGTACATATAACACAAGGTGTCTACATAAGTACACCATTCGATTCTTTAGGAAAAGCTCAATCCTCGCAATAAAGTATAGTCACTGTCAAGTTACATAGAGATAGTATTGGGACTGTGTAATCACTGACCAAACTAGACTGGCCAGAACAGCTAAAATCAAGCAATTGTTCAGCCCAACAATTAGACCCATGTTAAACTGAATGGACTCTCACAAAAGGAACATGATCTAATGGCTTAGAAGTCAGAACGATCTGTGGACCCATAAACAAAGGCCATAGCAAAGACCTACAGTCAGTACCAACATAAGCACTTACCTCTCCTAACTGAGCAACTGTTAGACAGGCATTACCCGCGCAAATTAGTTAAACGGGCATTGAAGAGAGCTTCCAATAATAATCGTGAAGCCCTGTTGGAACCACCAACACCCAAGCCACCCCTTGACCGATTGACTTTTGTCATTAGATTCAGTACTTTATCTAATAACATTCAGAAAAGCATCAAGAAACATTGGCGGATTTTAAATTGCTGCAATGACAAAATTGCCCCACCGCTATTTGCAGGGCAGGGAACCTAAAAGACAGACTGATCCATACACGTCCCAAAGTTTCCTCGATTAGGCTGGTGGGTACACTATGGGATTTACCTGCAGTAACAGGACACCACCCATGTGGCGGGTGCTCTGTCTGTCCACAAACCACCCATACCACGACGATTGATATAGGAACTAATAGACCTTGGATACAAACCCACTTCACAAATTGCAACAGTAGCAATCTGATTTATCTGCTTACATGCCCTTGCCAAATTCGTTACGTCGGGATGACAACTCGAAAGGTTAAGGCACGCATGTTGGAACATAAAAGCACGTTCAGGTGCAAGAAGCTTACAACCAGACTGACGAGGCATTTTGCAGAGGAGAGTCACGGGGCAGAAGATTTTCATTGGACAGTGCTAGAGAAACCTATTATACCTTCACATATCAGTGATATCTCTAGGTATCTGTTCATTAAGGAACAAAGATGGGTCCACAGGCTCCATTGTGATGTTCAGTTCAAGGTCTGAATGATGATATACCCTGGACCAGTCTGTAGGGACCTCCCCAGAGTGACATCGAACACCTGACACACTCTGCCTGAAGATAGGGAATTGCATAATGAAATGGGTTTAACGAAGGATATCTAGGGGATTACCAGCCCCTTGTTGTTAAACCGTTCATATGCACTGTGACCCTTAACACTACATCATTCTGTTATAAGTGATGGTTGTTGTCTATCGTTCTCTCTCTTTGATGAGGACTAATGGACAGGACATCCTTTTGATTTGTTATCTGCCATAGACCTAACAGCTATTATATAAAGCTGCAGGGTTGTTGCCTATGTATCTCGCCAGACTAGTTCTGACGTTATTACCATTGTAAATCAAGTTTCCTCCGCATTTCCTTTTCTCAGAAATAGATACAAATTGCGACAAGTTTACAATGAAAGCTGTAGGACATACTATTTGTCATAAGTTTGAGAAACCGTAAGCACGATATTCTCGAATAGAGCCTTGGTCTGTTGGGTGGTCTCTTCCTTTTTTCCTTTAAGACAGCCGAGTTTGCTCTGTCCTCTAAGGATTCATAAGATTTAATATACTACGGTCTCTTTGTGCACTGTTCCCCGACTGTTTCTTTGCGCACTGATCCCCTACTGCTCAAACTATTATGGTTGGGGTGTATAGCATACATACATGACTCGAGGTCTGGGCTTTTCATTTTTTATTTGCTTTTATTTGCCATTTACATTTCCCGAGTAACCTGTTTTCATTGTATGGGTGTGCTAGCGTGATGCACTGCAAACGATTCCACTACAATTCTAGAAGCGGTGACATCACTTTGTAGTTCTATATGCAGTAGGCTTGCTGCAGTCCGTAATAACGATGGGGATGAGGCTACAGCTCGCTTCATTCTCAGTAGCGTGAGCTGCTACAAGATTGAACACCTAATTGGGTGATATAAGGATATGTAGAATATGTGTAATTTCACTAATATCTAAGAGACTGCATGATTGATCTGCGGGTTCTTCAACACGACTCGCGGGGGACAAACAAAACTACAACTCCATGTTGGATGATATCATCCTGTAGTTTTCGGCTAGACGCTACTCACATAGTTCCTTCCGTAGAGGGGCACGCTTACATTTGCGTAGGCAGGCGTTTTTTGGCTACACGTCATGCAATTCTTAGCCCTGTAATTATTAGTTGTTTTCAGCTGCGCCGAGGACGACTATTTAAAGCGCGGTTCCTGTTCCAGTCGTTGCCTCCCACCCTGTTCAGATGACTCCTGAGGCAACGACGGACATGTAAGTGCTTATGTTGGTACTGACTGTAGGTCTTTGCTATGGCCTTTGTTTATGGGTCCACAGATCGGTCTGACTTCTAAGCCATTAGATCATGTTCCTTTTGTGAGAGTCCATTCAGTTTAACATGGGTCTAATTGTTGGGCTGAACAATTGCTTGATTTTAGCTGTTCTGGCCAGTCTAGTTTGGTCAGTGATTACACAGTCCCAATACTATCTCTATGTAACTTGACAGTGACTATACTTTATTGCGAGGATTGAGCTTTTCCTAAAGAATCAAATGGTGTACTTATGTAGACACCTTGTGTTATATGTACTAGGTTAGACTATAAGAGTATTCCAAAGATGATTGTTATTGATGAAGATTTTCTTCTGTCACCCTGATTTTAGAGCGGGCCTCATTCGCCTGAGACAGGTTCCAGGGTAGGTGAGGTGTAATCCCAGATTACGTTGGGTAAGCCATATCTATATGCTTTTACGTGATGAGGAGGCACATACAATTGTTGGCCTTATTTACAGAAGCACAGGTGTTTTTTGAGTTGTGTGTGACAATTGTCCTATCCCTCTAGGTGATGTTTGCACCCTGTGATCCAGAGGATTGGAACCTACTGAGGTTGTATTGATTCCAACCTTTATTTACTTATCGCTTTTTACTTGCATTTGTTTCTTTACACTTTACTATAGGTAGTGTGAACACTGGTTGCAGTAGCATGGTTTAGACATACACAGGTCCTGAAGAAAGCCGTGGGTAGGATACCCGGATGGCTGAAACATGTCGACCTATGAATAGCAGTCACTAGGAAGTACTGCTATAAGTTTTTCTGCACCATTTTTAATAAAGGTGTGAGGAGTAGAAGTAATACTTAGCATTTTCCTCTCAGCACAACCTTTTTTTAGATTTCACTCACTTTTTTGCACTGCACCATTTAGGATTATCCACCTTGAACACAACTATCTCTTTTTCTTTATATGAGGTCGATTTCCACCAGTTCAATTGAGCAACAGAGCTTTTTTCCAGTGAGGCAGTCTCCGTGATCAAGAGACAGACCTCCGATATTGGATGGATGACCAAATGATATAAATGATCAAGAGAGCTAGATTGATGAGAATCCATGCTCCATTTCAAGAGCAAGATTGATGGAAATCCATGCTCTGCTCGGGAACTAGTTGTGGTTATCCGTTTGAATAGACATCCTTCTCTTTGTCCTCCTGTGCTGCCTGGTCTTAGACCCCCAGTTCTTTTTGCATGTGTAATTTAGTTAGTAGTGGGGATTGGAACTTGGGTAGGTCTATAAAAAATTTCCCTTAGACCCTAGTTTTCTAAAAGTGTTTTTGATGTTTTGAGCAGCTTTTGAGCTGCGGGTCTGAATGTGTACTACACCTGTGTGGGGGTAGTCGTTGTTTTTCTTTCCGTGCAAATTTCCAAAATCGCATTGATTTCTTCTTTCTCAGGGTTTGTCTCTCTTTCTCGTTTTAGGATTAAGTTTCCTGTCAATTTACATTGTATATTTCAACAAGTGAATAAAGATGGCCGAATTTAGTGGCCTAGCATATGATGATGCAGTATACCAATCTATTCTTGATAATATGCCTAGCATCCTCGATGGACCTAATGCTCCCTTGTTAGATACAGGCAACGATTGGGGCAAAGTCCTCATTCTTAAAAAATCACATTCACGCTCTTCTATTCACGGCGCAATCATGGCCGAATATTTAAGAGCGAATTGTGCTCCTCCAGGTTTGATAGTAACAAATGCACCTCGGTTATTCTTGGAGGACAAGGTTTTCCTAAAAGATTGGTCTCTCATAGCCTGGCGCTGTACGCGCGATTGGCTGATTCTAATTATCAGTATAGCCAAGAGAGTTGCAGACTCTATTTTGATTGAGATACAGATTTTAGAAGCACAAATCAAAACCACCATAACTGCAACTCTATTTAAGAAAAACCTTGATGAATCTAATAAAAACAACAAGGAGTTCAAAGATTCCATTCTATTGACTAAAATCGAAAAATTTAAGAAAGATCTGGCGAAATTTAAACATGAAAAAGTTTACCCTTATACGAGTGAAAATTACTCACCGCCAGAGTTTAGGACCAATGGCAGGAGATATGGTTCTACCTATTCAGGCTCTAGTTCGGATGAAGTCTCTAGCGATACTGATGGAAGGAGTGTCCAGAAGCCACGTTTTAGAGGCAAAGGGAGGTATGCCAGATCTTACAATCAAAGGGGATATAGTACACCACAATTTCAACAGTGTTGGCCACCTACCCCATGGGGATTTCCACCACAACCTTTTCAGCCACCCATGGCACCCTATCAATCTGAATATGGAAACCAGTCTTTTTTAGGGTATGGCCCACCAAGATCCAGAGGCAGGAGAAGAAACGCACAGGCCCAGGTACACTGGGATCAAGCCACCGGCCCACATGCAGGGACTCGGAGCAATATGAGAAAGAACTCTGCCCAACCGGGGAACAACACAAACCCAGTCTTGTAGTCAATCTAAGCAAGCGGATTTTGTCCAAGGATGAGGAACTTGTTCTCAACAGAGGCCTTGGTTTTGTCACCACCTCGGTTGGTGATCCTTTTCAGATTCAGTGCGAGTTAGCACAGTTCTTTAGAAAACTAAGATTGCATTTTTTCTTTAAAGATAAACAACTAACAGTTCACAATGGCCTAGGGTGGGCCAGGGCAATCCTTGGGTGGGCCTGGCCCACCCTCTAGAACCGGGCCTGGTCGTAGGTATCAAAAAAAAAAAAGGAATCAGTTTAATTTAAATTATTCATCGCTTGGGCAGTAATTGCAGCGATGATCCGAAAGCAGCAATGATACAAACTAGAGCACCCCTATTTCTGGAATAACTGAAAGAAGTGTGCCCTGCTTCAGATCTCTGGGGAGCATGTAAATATCTGAAGGGCGGCAACATGTAGGCATCCACAGCACAAGCTCCCTCTGGGTACAAGAGACTGTGGCTGCCTGTACCCCACCTCCCATGCCAGATTTCTCACAACTCGATATCTGTCTGAAAACACAAAATGGCTTGTTCTGAAGCTATGACAAGATTTCTCTTGGGGCTACTTTATCGAAAGCATCACTGGGAATAAAAGAAAATAAATATATATATATATATATATATATATATTAAAAAATCTAGTTGTCCTCCAGGTTTACGACCAAAACTTAGAAAACAGCTGTTGTGCGAATAGCCAGTGAAGACTTTTGTATTGGTGATCACACTGTTCACATGCTTTGTGGAAGTCCTGATAACAGCCCACTAGGCAGAGAGATGAAGGCTGATGCTTCTGCCAAAGCAGCACCCACCTAGAGGAGGCAGAAGCAAAGGTAGAGGGGGAAAGGCCTTGTGATGACGTAGTAAGAGTGCGTCCTCTATTGAGGTGGCAAGAGAGACCCCCAGTAGTTTGCAAAATACCAGTCTGTTTTTTTTCTTTCGCTCTATGCATGGGGGAAAAAACAGAAAAACATGCCAGCAACGGTTATCAAAGAAGGGAGTGCTGGGAATATGGTCGTAGGTATGATGTTACTTCTTGTATCACATAGCTGGATGCAATGACAGAAACAGCAAAATACAAGTCAGGCGGCACACTATGCTAAACAGATATTTTTAGGGTAAGTGTTTTAAAGCCACGCCCTTAATTAAATCGGCCACCCCCCTTTGAGAGACTCCCCCCCCCTAGTTTTTTCATCCCACTTAAAGCCCTGTTGGAAAACTCTTCTCTTACCTCACTCGTGACTCGCTCCAGTGTCTCTATGGCAGGCAGGGGCGAGGTTAGTTCGAACTTCTTTCACTTAGCCGCCAGACCTGTCTCCAGAGCCATCAAATTACCCATATATCAGCACTGCCACTGACTGCCCCCAGGCCAGAATGAGCGCGAGAGAGCGCGTAGCGTGAAGCGCGTGACGCATCACTGCTACGTCGTTCTCATCGCGAGGGCAGGGCTGGCCAAAATAAATAATTTTTTTTTAATGTTGCCCAGGGCCGTCATTGGTAGCGCTCGCGCTACAAGATTGATTGACGGCCCTGGAGGCTGGTCAGTGCTAAGTGCGCTCAGCGCACACTTTCAAACTGGGCCACGCGCGCGCGGCACTGGTGACCGGTTGCGGCCGCGGCAGCCGTTATAATTTATTTGGGGACACAGTGTACCCAAATAAATTATAAAGGCCGCCGCGGCCGCAACGGGCGACCAGTGCCGCGCGGCCACTCCCAAAATTGTGCCGCCTGGGGCGGACCGCCCCCCTCGCCCCCCCCTAGCTACGCCAGTGAGCCCAGGTGCGACCTGTTTGCAAATATAAAGGGCAGCAGGGCAGAATGACAGCATGTTTAACTTGATAACTACATGCCATTATAATTCAGCCTCAACTTCTAGTTCATGCTTGTGATCCTAACCTTGAGTTCATCTGAAGAGGCTTTGAAGGTACAAATAGGCAGATGTATTTCATTCACCATAGTAACTCCTGTCGTCCTGGCCTTTTAGTCAGCTCTATTATGTGACCCACGCTTCTGGCAGAGACGTGGTTGGAGAGCCTAGAGAGAATTTCATTGAATTCTTACATTTTTGTAGTACTCAGTGACCCAAATAAGCAAGTGAGAAATTATAAAGTATTTCTCTTGCAAACTACTTGGAAGTTACATGAATATGGTGATTACAACCCATAGTTTACTACATTTTCTGCATGAGCCTTTTCGCATTAAACTCATGACTTTTACGCTCTGTTCAAGTTCTTTGGCGAAAACATTATTTAGAAAATAAATTCAGTTTCAAAATCGTGAGGAAAGTGGTTTTAAAGTTAACTTGTGATAAATGTGCTTATCCTTTTGCAGCACCAACCAACACTCACAAGGAAATGCTGCCAGCTTTTCAGAAAAAAAGTGAGGCTGAAAAAGCAGGAAAAGAGGAGGGCTGAGGGGAGGACAGTAATTGGGAGCTAGACAAGACTTTACTTGAGTCATAGAAACGTCGTACACCTCAAACCCTGAAGTTGTTGTGGGTGAACAAGTAAGAGGCTACTCAGTACATTGTGCTAGGTTGAAAGAGTGTGCTTTTCTAATGTGGCCTGTGTGAGAACAGTTTTGTTGTCCTGTGATCTCTCGAGTGGTGCTTCAATGGATTGAGACAAACCTTCAGTTTCAAATGGAGCAATTCATTGAGCAGATAGAGTCGTATTCTGCTTGTAGGGATGGGTCTGAAAATGGACCCAGCCATCCACTCTCAGGTACTGTTTTTTTCTTAAGCTAAAAGAACAGACGATGGATGGAATGCTGAACAATGCAAACATTCACCCCCAGTCACAGATCTGGGTTTAATTAATAATTTATTTGCTCACCACGCCACCCCAGTTTGCACCCAGCCTATACAAATCAGTCTTGACCCTGATCCCCATGAGAACAGTCCAGCCCGAACTGCCAAGGCAGGTCCTCCTTGGACCGGAAACAAGCATCCTGGGACCAGTTTCGGGGTATCACACCTCATCAGCTAGGCTAGCCTGAATCTAGTGGCATAGTGAGCACGGGGCCAACATCTGGGCATACCCTTCCCACTGAGGGCTACAAAAGCAAAAAGAACAGCTGGGGTGACATGGTGAGCAAAACAACAATGGAATTAACCCAGATTTATGAACTGACAATGAATGCTAGACAATGTTCAGTGTTCTGTCCATCATCTTTTTAAGTTGCTATAGTTGCCCTAAGTGGGATGGGTATGCCCAGACATGGGTACCGTGCTCACTATGCCACTGGATTCAGGTTAGCCTAGCTGGTGAGGGGGGATACCCTGAAACTAGTCCCAAGATGCTTGTTTCAGGTCCAGGGAGGACCTGGCTCGGTCCAAACTGGGGTGACATGGTGAACAAAAAAATTATGGATTTAGCCCAGATCTATGACTGGGGGATGAATGTTTGACAATGTTCAGCATTCCGTCCATCATCTTTTTGTGTTGCTACTGGTTTTTTTTCTTACTCTTTTTATTGTTATTGCAAGAACAATACATGTAATATGCTCATTTAATACAAGTTGCGATAACGTCAGTGGCACCCATGAAATACATTGAATAGGGATCACAAACCCTCCCCGTCCAATTATCACTTCAACTGAAATATCCCGCAGCAAGATAAGGTGTGTGTCTGCATCACTCAGCATTCAGTATTGCCTTTCAAGGCCCCTCTCTTGGCACCCTGAGGCCTGTGAGGTCATCAGCTCGGCAAAGACAGAGCTTTGCAGACCAGTCTCCACCCCCTGAAGACGTGAGTGTAGAATTAGCCCCGGGCGGCTTAGACAGAAGCCCTCTAGTGCTGGGGCTTCACGTCAATCAGGGAGTGGAGAGAATGGGGCTTTGAGGGGGCGGTGGACTGCATGGAGGCTTGCCCCCTGGGGTTTTTGGGCCAGTGGTGCAGCCCAGAACCCAATTGGGCGCGTTGGGCTACCTTTTTGGGCTGGTGGAGTGGGGGTTTAAAACCGGACATTTTGTATGCCGTGTTACCATTTTTGTAAGGTGACACGGCAGCCGGTTGTAGGTCGGGGAAGGCAGGGTAGTTTTGTAGAATGTTTTATCCTGGAGGTTCCAGTGTCTCACTTGCTCCGTGGGGGTTTCAGATACTCCGTTCCTCCCTCATGAGTCTTGGTAGTTGGCTCAGTTGGATAGAACGTCGATCCCCGTACGGACCCCTATTTAAAAAGAAGAATGAGTCACAAGCCGGTGAGTGCGTGCAGCCCCGCTGCAAAGCGGCCTCACGCGTGTAATGCTGTGAAGAGAGGTGAGTGAGGCCACGGTGCGAAGCGGCCGCATGTGTTTAACTCCTCAAAAAGAGGGACGGGGCGCTGCGTGGCGTCCCACTCTCAATTCCGCGATGGGAGCAGGCGGGGGGTTAAGGAGAAGGGCACATGAGGTCGCTGAGGCCATGCACGGCACGGGCGGCTCGTAGGCTCGTGGAGGACACCACTGCCGCCAAACCGTCAGATTGGAGATACAGTGCCATAAGCAATTCCCTGGAGGGTGGTGGGAGAGGCCCCATAGCCGGTATTTCTGGGCAAGGAGATGTCTTCCAGCAGCAAGGGAGAAGGGGGGACGACGCAACCAGCAGTAGAGCAGGAAGTTTCCAGGGAGAGAGGGGGGGAGAGGCAGGTGGGAGTTTCAGAAGGGGGGGTTTCGGGGAAGGGGACGAAGGAGGGGGGAATCAAGTCCATTGGAGACAGGGAAGGGAAAGGAGAAGGTTTGGGTAGGGGGGCTGGGGCAACTAGAAAGGGAGGGGTGGAGCACCTGGGGATGGTGGAACCTATAAGAAAATAGGGAAGGGGGTTTAGTCGGGGTGGCTCGGCCACAGTGGGGCTTAGGGGTGGTTGGAAGGGGTGGGAGGGGCGCCAGGGGAACTACCACAGCATATGATAGTAGGCAATGGGGGAGAGGGGGGAAGTCGGGGAGAAGGCACAGGAAAGGGCCCGGCGTATAAAGGGGTGGGGTCATTAACCCCGGTTTGCAGGACCTTACTTTCAAATTACAGGGGCAGCAGGCGCTGGAGGTAACGCTATTGGGTGATTTGCATGCGGCTCCGTGTGACCGAGAGGAAGAGTTGGCAATGTCAAAAGCGTTCAGCAGGAGCATCCAGGGACGGGCAGGACGAAATGTAACGGCGAGCAGAGGGTTAGCAGTGGTACAACAACCCCAAGGGGTCGATGCGGCACGGGGACAGCAGTAGGAGATCTAGGGCAAGAGCCCAGGAGGGGTCAGAAGGGCAGGTTGCCTAGAGGTATACAGGTTAAAACCGGGAGGAGCGATTTAGCAGTAGGAAGAAGGGGAAAGGAAAGAAGGGGCGGGGGGGCATAGTAACAATGTGCATAGTCCATTGCAGGTTGAAAAGAAAAGAAAGCGTCTGGCCCTGGACAGCGTGATGGAACCCATGGACAACTGGCTAGGCGGCTTCGATCCAGGGTGGACACCGACCTTGACGCCAGGTACGGGTGAAAAAGGGGGATGTTATGCTAAGATCTCGCAACGACAAAGGTCAGCTGAGACGGAAGCGTATAAGGACGACAGGGAGGGGGAGGTACGTCGGCTGGAGTGTTGTGACGTAAAGGATACAGGGGTAGGTACCGGGATGCAAATTTGGATGGCGAGGGAACAAAAGGAGGTGGTAGAACATCGATAGGACGAGGGGAGGGAGACAGCGGCTAAGGACGGGACAAACGCAGAAGATCGCGACAGAGAAGGGCATTCAAGTAGGGGAAGACCTATAACACGGCCAGCGGCTTTCCGTTGGTATAACGCCCCCTTTTTGTTTTTCAGAAGCACCCACCAGAGGGGTAATGGGAGGTTATGCAGACACACCCCAGTACAGGGGGCCTTTGGCGATTTTAATAAAGGGATCATGCACAAGGGAGTACAAGGAACTCAACATAAAACCGGGGGCAGCAGGAGAAGAGGAGCACAGGGCACAATGGGGAAAGGCTCGTACACCCATCTAACAGCCATGCGTAGAGCAATGGCTGGCATACTATCCCTAACAGGAAGATGCTGCCTCAGTAGGCGTCGGGTTAAAGAAGGTGTCCGGCTGGGTACAAGGCGCCTCGGTATGACGGGGTGGACAGCTTGGAATCAGTGAGTACACGCAAGACAGTAGTGCGGAACAAAGGACATAAGGAAGGGGAGTAGGGGCGTAAAGAGGCCAAGACGTGGAGGGGCATACAAGTTTGAGATATCCTCACCAATAGGAGTTGGGCCCAAGAAGGAACTGGGGCAAGGTCGATGGAGTCAACAATAGTTCATAGCCGGAGGGGGCGGCAGTAAAGGTTTTATAGCAGAAGAAATGACATCAGGATCATGTTTGTCAGTAGATGTAGCCAGAGTACTGGGGGAGAGGGAAGAAGGACACAAGGTCTGCTGGCCTTTTGCTACCGGTACACCCCGAGGAGTTCCAGTGGCACAGTATTCAGTCGAGGGCAAATAAGTGTGGACAAAGTGGTACCAATGGGCTGTTACATATCCTGTGTAGGTGTGAGCGTTTTAGCTTCTTTTGCAATGGGCCTTTCGGGGCAGACGAGTAAAGAGACGGTGACACACTACCTTGATGACTTCTTCCTGGTGGACCAACCCGGTTCCACGGACTGTCAGAAACAGCTGACAAGTTTAAAAGAGCTCATGGGGCAATTGGGGGTCCCCTTGGCACCAGGGAAGACACAAGGTCAGAGTACGGTGTTGTCATTTCTGGGTATTGACTTGGACTCGGAGGTGATGGAGGCACACCTACACATGGAGAAGTAGCTGCATATGGTAAAGGGTAAACAAGTGCGGACAAAGCGCTAACAATGGGCTGCTCAGTATACAGTGCATGTTTTGAGCGTTTCAACTTATTTAGCAATGGGCTTTCCGTAGCAGACAGGAAAAGAGGCGGTGACACACTACCTTGATGACATCTTCCTGGTGGGCCAACCCGGTTTAATGGACAGGCAGCAACAGCTGACCAGTTTGCAAGAGCTCATGGGACAATGGGGTCACCTGGGCACCAGAGAAGGCACAAGGTCCGAGTACGGTGTTGTCATTTCTGGGTATTGATTTGGACTCGGAGGTGAGGGAACCACACCTGCTGATGGAGAAGAAGTTGCATATGGTGAGGGTTTACATAAGTGTGGACAAAGCGCTAGCAAAGGGCTGCTCTGTATCTTGTGCATGTTTTTGAGCGTCTCAGCTTGTTTTTGCAATGGGTTTTTCGTGCAGATGGGAAAAGAGACAGTGACACATTACCTTGATGACTTCTTCCTGGGGGGGCCAACCCATTCGACGGACAGTCAGCAACAGCTGAGAAGTTTACAAGAGAGCATTGGTGGCCCACTTGGCACCAGATGAGGCACAAGGTCCGATACGGTGTTGTTATTTCTGGGTGGTGATTTTGACTCAGAGGTGATGAAGGCACGCCTACCGATAGAGAAGAAGCGGCATATAGTGATGGTGATAGGCAACATGCTGGCTAGATGGGAAGTGAGAGGTAGAAAGGTACAGGTGCCTATGGGACAGTTTAAATCCGCAGGTAGGGTAGTATGTATAGGAAGGACACTATGTAGGTGAAGGGGAAGGTCAGTAGCGGGTTTTACATTGACACAACATGACATGCGCCGGTCAGCTAAGACGAAGGAGGATTTACACAGGTGGCGAAAAGTTTGCGAGGGGAGGGAGGTGGAGCACAAGGGGGTTAAAATTAGAAGGGCAACATGGCAGTGGTACAAGTGGTCGATATGCAATATATGAGGTTTGCACAGGTACTCGAGCCAATGTAAGGTCCGGTATTAAGTTGTCTGAAACACAATATCAAGCCAGGTAGGGTCTGGGGTGGTAGTATCCGGAGCGCAAGGATAAGCATAGGGGGATTTTTAGAGGGGGGCTCAGAAGAGATTAGAGGGGGGAAAGAGAGGTAGTTGCTGTACAGTGTATGTGTCAAGGATTGAAATAGGTCTTTGGAGGGCACTAATGCAGGCAAGGTGACAGGGATGGCTTTCATTGGGAAGTCGTAGTTGGGGTATGCCCCATCGGCGGGTGAACTGGGCAGGCACGGGTTAGAGGGTGGGGGCAGAGAGAAGGGGACAGGGCCACGAGTGAGGAAACAGGTGGCCAAGGCCTTAGGTAAGCCTGTTCACGCATTTGGATGAGTCTCAGGGTTCATGGGGATAACGTATGGTTTCCCACCATGACGCCATGTAGGTTCTCTGGGGCTTTCATAGGTTCTGGAATTGTCTGGGTAGGAAGGTACAGCCAGGTGAATGATGGCCGGTGATATGGGGCTGTCCATCGGAAGAAGGGGCCAGACAAAAGGGGGAGTTTTTTCTGCAGGTTTTAGAGCAACAAGATGTCTGCAGCGCAGCTATGGTGGGCTATGCTTAGAGCATCATTAAATTTAGGGAGGCCCTGGGCGATCTTGGTATTCATCCACATCGTTTAGGACAGCTTGTGTGCATATATTTACGCTTGTGTCTTTTCAGGTACAGTGGCGAGGTCAGCAATGGAGGAAATGTCCACATGGATAGTGGGGCTTTCCGTTGTAAATGGGCAGTGAGTTATGAAGTTGAAAAGGAAAAGTTTTGGCCTGGGCCTGTACACAGAGGTGTTTAAAGTGTGTTGGCAGAGGAAAGGTGGCATGCGTTCCCATGGATGGATTACAATATTGATAAGTAATAAGTAATGAAAAGTGCTGATGCTGTTATTTCCCCTGGGAGTATAGGACTTTGAAGTGGGCAAGGGGCTTTCCCCTGTCTTGGTAGGAATTGGTAAGGGTCAATTTGGCAGGTAATCATCAGTGAGGGCGGTGGTGTATCATCTGGTCGGGGGGTTTTCTTTCCCAGGAGACAGTGGAGGGGGACCGAGAGACCTGCAGCAATAGACGAAACAGGAGAAAATGTATCAGGGACAAGAGGTTTTTGCGATAAGGAGGGTACTGGGAGTGTAGAACTTCAGATTTAAGGTACGCTGCAGTAGATTTTTGCAGGGAGGATGGGGTGCTATTGGCTTGTACAGAATAAGGAGATTATAGAGGGGGTTTTGAACATACAAGGTATCCTAAGAAGCCCTAGGTTGGGGGAGTCAGAAAAGTCAGAGGCAGGTAAGGACTTTTCTGAGTGGCAATTTGTAAATAGTTTTTATATATTTACAGGTTAAATGTATGGTTGGGAACAAGTTACTCCGGGAGCATGCAATAAGGGCAAGTTAGCATAGGAAATGCTTAGTTAGGTAGATGTTTTGGGAGGTAGGTAAGAGGTCACAGGGTTAAAGTTCAAAAGTTAATGACGGAGTGGGGGTTTATAAATAGTGAGGTTTAGTTTTGTATGGCAAAGGCCAAGGAACATGTTTGTGAAGTGCACGTGTCTTCAATAAAGCAGCCTTTTTCACACATATAGAGTGTTTTATGGTCTGTGCCGCGCCCACCCCCCCCTTTGGCCCAATGGTCACCCCACCCTTTCTCAACTCGTCACAGCCAGGTGGATCCCCCCCTGTGACGATTTGGGAAAGGGTGGGGTACAGGCTGCAGGCAGACGGGAAGCAGAGAAATTGAGTCTGCGTAGTCTATCCTCAGCACTTTTGAAGACACACTGCGCAGACTCGAGGTGTCTGCTTCGTGCTTCCTACACTGCCGTTATGCAGGACGCCTTTTCCAGCTCCAGACTCGTGGTTTCGGGAGAGACTGTGCACTGCAGATGGCGTGTGCAGTCCCAAGATTAAAGTAGTCACCTAACTTGAAGGCTTGATGCTTTCCCCAAGTTCCGACGATGGCCCACAGCCTCGATGAGCAGGTATGTAAAAAAAAAGCATAGTAGCCCCCATGGGAAAGCAAGTAAGCAACTCGCTCGGGCCTGGTTTTTTGCATTAGCTTCTGTTTACTGTTGCTTCAACTCGACCAGAGGCACTTCTTTAAAATGAATGACACCTGTTCTTTATTTCATGGAGACAGCAATCAATATGTGTATTCTTTATGAGTAGCTCCCATACTCTTCGTTTTCCTGACAGCTGCTCATGTAAAGTTAAAAGTGCTGTGTCATTTGGTAACGAGAGGCCTCTGCAGTGCTCAGTGTGCTAACGCAGGCACTAATTCTCATGCACCAATATAATTGCTGAAACCCCGCAGACTGGCCATTTCTGGGTTCACTAACACTTTAGTATTCCAGATTTCCGGTCCTCCTCCGACATGGCGAATTACTGGGGCAATTAAGATTTCTGGCAGTGACATTGATAGAAGTCTAAATTTATTGTTTTATTGAAACATCTCATTTTCTGTGCGTCGTCACACCTGTGGTGGTGAAAACATTAAGATACATGTTGTGTCTTAGTGCATTTAACAAACTGCACAGTCGCCTTTACTAATTCTATTAGCACTCACTGTCCATGAAAACTGTTTACTCCAAATTTTCAAAGGCCTTCTGGTTAAAAAGGCAAGTGGGTAAGAGCTTCAATACTCTGTAAAATCTGACATCCTGGCACCCCTCTCTTTTTACAGCGCCGCTCTTTCCCTGTTGGAATCAAAATGTGGGGATTAAAACAAACATTGTTTATTTTACAGATATTGTGACTGCATTTTACAGTAGAACCCCCGTTCATGAGCCAAATGCCAACAACTTGTGAGTGGATGGGCATGATAACTTAACGGTTGCTACGTTTAGAGTGCATCACGCTTCTGCAGAAGGAAGAGTTCTGTCATTGCTGAAGCCTTTTGAAATCATATAGCTTTATTTAATTCTGAGATAAGCATCCCTGAGCTGGTGGGTAACGTGCTTTCTAGCACTTTGATTGCAAGACTGTTAAGTAAACACACTCTGGTTAGAACACAGTGTACACATTTAAAAAATGGAATAAATAGACACTCCGAGAGAACGGATTTTAGATTTCTGTTTTTGTGTGTTTCTTAATAATATAAACAGCCTTCCCTGCACGTGCTCATTGCTATTAATCTACCTGGAGTTGAAGAGTTATCCGTATAGGCTGTGAATGGAGCTGTCAGTAAGTTGTGGTAGTAGCTCTCTGTAAAGCTGTCCCATAGCTGCACACTTGGCTAGTACAGGCTGTGTAAGAGGATTGATGGAGCGGGTAGTACAACATTTTGTATACCTCCCCTATCCTGTATGAAAATACTAATTAAATAATCTATTAACTATAATATTAAATGAGTTTGCATGTTTTATTAACCAACATTATTAACATTCGAATTACACGTGGGATTTGCATTTGCATGGCTAAAATAACCTTTATGACTAAAATCTGTACGCATATTAACAGTAGTATAAGTGGTAATTAGAATTTTGCATGATATATGTTGCTTTTGTAATGTTGCCCAGAGGAGGACCGAAAAGGTGAATATAATGGCTTTAAATGTTGCTATACGCTAGATAAATACAAGCACATAGAGGGATTAGTAAGGGGTTAACATTAGATTAATTATTTCTATGTATTAATTACACTTTTGTGTTTGTTTCGCTTAAATTAGCACTTGGGCCTAAAACCAAGATGGCCGCCGACACCACACGACGAAGGAGCCACTGTCCCGCGAGGGGCGAAGTGAGATGCGCAAGCACAAGAATTCTCCTAAACCTCGTCACGACCTTTGGTTCGACATGTACTAGAACAAGGACAGAGTGGGCAACCAGCCAAGCATAGAGAACAATCAACCTTACAATAAAACCGGAAAAAGCTGACTTTGGACAATCTCATGACATCACTCCTTGAACTAAACAGAAAACTCAAACTTGACATCGGACGATCTCAACCAGCCAATCACGACTGTCCAAAATTATTATATTGTATCTTCTCGATTTCATTTTATTATAAAGTAGTAGAATAGAGAGGGACCTCTACCTCTATCTCCTTTTTACTGACGCTGATGCTGACGTTCGGGCTGATGCTGACGCTGACGCTGACGTTTGGGACTGTAACCTGCCGAGCTAAGAACTATTGAGCTTTGGCTTGCTTTCGGACAATTTACGACAAAATTATGCAGAGCCAATGAATTAGAGGACTCCAATTAGCCAGATTAGGTAAATATGATGTTCTGCAATTTACTGAAATATTGATATAACATTTCTAAACTTTGACAAGACAAATGCGAATTTAAAACCATTATGAAATATTAGATAAACAATTATTGATTAACGAGAATTCATGAGTCATGAGTTTTATTTAAAAGATAGATTCTGAAGTCTTAAGATGTGTTTTAGCTGGTTCTAAATCACCATCAACCAATCCAACTAATTTGATCCATTGATCGAAGAGGGAGGAGGGCCTTGATGTTTGGGATTAAGGATCTATAGGCGAAAGGACGTTAATGTATATATTTGTAAATGACTTTTCCTTCCCTATAGGTTAAAAGGTGTTTCCCCCACATGTCCGGCGCTTGAATCACTCATCCCTCCTGTGTGTGGACTCTTGAATAGTTAGTGTGAGTGTTGGTGTTATGGGCCCCACCAATGAATGCATGTATGAATAAGTGTGTGTAACGACGAGTCTGCGACGCAGGGAGGATACCGGTATATGTTGTTCCCCATTTCCCAGTTTAGCGCTGGATCAGGGAGGATATTGGTATATGTTTGTTCCCCATTTTTCCCGGTCTTCCGCTCCATCAGGATTGCTACGCTTTCGCTTATTTTGATATTAAAGTTGTGATTTGGATGTGAATTGCTTTCTTTTTGCTGTACCGTGTCCTTCAGATTAACATATTTCATGTGTTTGCCAACTCCACAACAGCTCCTATAATGCAGTTATAAGACGCAATCTGCCCATTGTTTCCTATAATGCAGTTATAAGACGCAATCTGCCCATTGTTTCCTATAATGCAGTTATAAGACGCAATCTGCCCATTGTTTGTGGGTCTAGGTCTCGCTGGTGGGAGGTAACTTTTTCAAAGTGCATTTACTGTTCATTTTTCATAGGACACATCCATCTAGTACTTATCAACAGATTTCGGGTTATTCAACTAGATGTATACTCTAGAAGGCCAACTCTTAATGAATTAGGTTTGCAGAGTCTCCTCCTTTTGAGCAAATAACTGTTGTGTTTGATTTCTCCATGATGTGCTTTGATTAACCATGAAAATAATTTACACATCCTCTGTTGAAGCTTTTGGCCTTGCTGCATAAAGTGCCAAGCGAGGATGATAGTTTTTGTTTTGCACAGCCATGCTTATTCAGCAGCATGGTACCTGGCTGTTTGTACAGCCACCTAATTAAACCTTGTCTCTCAAAAGCCTTTTACTTCAACAGTTTGTTTGCTTCTGTTCATCACTGCTATTATTGTGTTCAATTCCTTGCTGATTTCCTATGAAATTTTTACTCTGCAGTGCAAAAATCTGACAACTTAATGGCTTTCATTAAGTTGGGAACAACCAAAATGAAAAAAACTCCTATTTTATAAAAAAATATATATATATTTGCGTGGGGAATTGTGACTGGCCTCCCAAAAAATGCCATGCCCCCCTAACGTGAACCCCCTGCCCAACTCCAGCCTCACCACACTCAAACTTCACCAGCCGCCACTGCCCACTAGGGTCGTAGTGCCAGTAGTCCTCTCTCACCATCCATGATTCTCAACATAACTACTTTAGAGTCTGTTTGCAGTGGATGGCCTCTAGAGGTACCAGTTCTCTACGGATGTGTTGCCAGCATGTCACAATTATGGGGCATGACCAATAAATCTGCAGGAATATGCCATGTTTATTTGTACATCGTGGACAATACAGTGAGGGTTCCTTTCCCCATTTGCCGCATTATATCCGGGTGGTAGTTTACGTTGTGGATGTATCTAAATTGCATTAGCCTCAAGTGAGAGGCGAAGGCCAAATTGCATGAGGCCATCTTAGCCTCAACCTATTCCTCATCCTTGGTGCCCCAGGTCTCTTTTCCAGTGAAGGAGCTGGGGCATCATGTTCAGAAGCAGCGATTATTAAATCCAAGATATACCTTTTTTTTACTCTGCTGCCCCATTGCTACTTTAATTTCCAAAGAGTTGAATTCCAGCTCTGCCTTAAGTTTTTCACCATGACGCTCCAGAGCTTGAAAAGTTAAAATATCTAAAAAATCGTGTGCTGCTAAGCTCAGTCTCACACCACTTGTTCAAATGCTTTAATATGGCTCTGCTCCCACACATCTCCCAACCTGAAAATGCCAATAAGTTCCCATACTTGTAAACCCTCTTGGGCCGTCACCGGAGGGAGCAATGTCCCATGCCACTGTGAGGCTTCATTGGTTAGTTTCCCTTGCCACTGGGCCCGTTTAAGGGCTGCATTCCAGCATATTAGTGGGGCTCTTGTGATAGGTGGGAAAGCCCTAATCGACCCAATAAAGCCCGTTGATAAGTATAACTATCTGTGTAGCCCAGTAATATCGCTGTATATCAGGTATGCTCAGCCCACCCTCAAAGGTGGATTGTATACATTTCTCAAAAGTAGACTTGTGGTATGCTACCAGCCCATAAAAAATTACTAAGCAGTGATCTCAGGGATTGAAAGAATTGTGTCATGAGTACATAGTGGTAGTTTTGAGCAACACAATGGAGGCCTTAAAGTGTAACCACCCTTTTGCTGAGCCCACCACAGGTTGAATATTGGTACTGTGCTCTCAGAAGCGATCCCTGGTGACTCTCATCTCAATGTATACTGTGACAGCTACTCTGATAATTATCAATCAAACAGATATTGACACAGGTGACCAACTATCTGGAACAGTGACCTTGCTTGCTACTGGAAACCATGGCTGACCTCAGAAACTAACCTGAAGGAGAGTGAAACCAAAGCTAGGCTGAAACGATCAAAAGAAACTTCTCCGTTTCCAAAATCCCTGGTAAACCAAAGACCAGGCTCTTCTTCACGCTAGATGCCATCCTACAAAAACTAAACATGGTGCATGAGGAAGCACAAAGTACCAAAAGAAACACTGATTTGCTTCAGGTCAAGGTTGCTGGTATTTGCAAGGACATAGAGTTAACGAAAAAAAGGTCTAATGCAAAAAAAGAATAAGCTCTATCGAAGACTACAACAATGCCCAATCCAAACGACTACATGGCTTAAAGTGTTCAGTGACCACCCTTAAACGTGAAATGACAGGTCTCGAAGACAGAAATCGCAGGAGCAACCTTTGTGTCTTTGGGCTACCAGAAGGAATCGAAAATGGATTTCAACTCTGTGGCTAACTTCCTAATTACATGGATCCCCGAAGTGCTTCACATTTCTTTCAACTAAGACTTTGAGATTGAAAGAGCCCACAGGGTTCCAACCTTCAAACCAAAGAATATGTCATCCCCAAGACCTTTGATCGTCAAACCGCTAAGACACCAACACGCAGAGCAGATATTAGCTCACATGAGGAAAATTAAAGTGATAAACTGTTAAGACCACAACATTTCCATGTCTCTGGACTATACAAAAGATACTGGCATCTGCTGCAAGGGTTTTTTAGCACTACAAAAAAAACTTGTGTAAATTTTCGGAATTGGAGATCTCTGAACTACACAAGTTTCAAATCTTATTGCAAAGACAAACAAACATTTTTTTCAGGCCCAGCTGAGTTATGTGCCTGCCTAGACAACAAATCTGGAACACAGATGGATGCTGATATCGCTCATGTTACTTCAGCAAAATATGATCATTCGTGATGCTCAAGGTCTGACTGATGTGAACCACAGGTCCCCCGCCAGGGAGACCTAAACAGGTTTAGATTCTTGTTGTTTCCTTCAAAGTTTTCACATTTTCACTCACATATGGCTGTGCCAACCACTTACAAGACATCTATATTGTCTCCCGCATATGAGTACCGAACTGACATAGACATTTAAGGTTCGGCTTAAATTAGATATCCTTACTCTCTCATAGAGACCCCATCTTATATTGATTCCTGGTTCCTTCACGTCCTCTAATTCTTGCTCTTCTATACAAGATTGCATTTTATAATTTGCTTTGATTAAGATCTTCTCTATCAAGTGGTTAACTCTGAGATTTACTAAGATTTACTGGTAATTTTACTCTATGTTTATGTCTATGTTTACATCCAGTTTTATAGATTGAGTTGGGTGTTTCCAAATTGTACTATGTTGTTTCACTGTGTACATGTCACAGACAAGACACATTCTCCAACACCCGCATGATTGCAAGATCTACTTTCCTTTCACACTGGACACAGCCACCTTCGGCCGCTCTTCACTCCACACTCCCCACTGCACGCCATTTCTCACCGACACAGAGGTGGGTCAAGATCACCAATCCATGATCCTAAAACCCACATAAGTTCTCAAAGTTGGTTGTTAGCATCCCCTAGCACTTACCTCTCCTCCACCCTCAACTGTCCCAGGGAGATACTGTTAACAAAGATGTTGGTATAAAAAAAGCCAAAGTCTTAACCCAGGCCCCCTCAACCCAAAACACTAACCACCAACCCCAATGACGAGCAATGCCATCGCTAAACATTATTTCTTTGAACACCAAGGGGTTGAACCACCCAGTTAAAAGAACTATAATGTTAGATTACTGCAAAGATCTGTCTGGTTATATTATCCTTCTTCAGGAAACAAAAATCAGATATAAAGAAGCCCTGTCATTAAAGAAAGGGTGGGTTACGGAGGTGGCCTTCTCCAATTTGTGCAGAACAAGAATGGGGTATTTATCCTACTCTATAAAAGATCTGGCCTTACAGTTATTTCCTCAGAACACGACATGAACGGTAGATGGTTAATCACAAGGCTTAATACTGGGGAACAAGACCTTTATGTTATAAACATCTATGCACAAAATGTAGATGAGCCTCTATTCTGGCGCACGCTTAACAAGAAACAGACATCCCACAACACCTAAAAATTATCCTGGGAGGAGATTTTAACCTCCCAATGGATCCTATTTTAGACCGTCATTCAGCTTTCATGTTCAGACCTCCAAAAGGCACACAAGCAAATGCTTATCCTATACAACACACACCGATTCCTAGCTGTATAGAGGATGTATAATCCTAAAGGCATTGACTTTACCTTTTTCTCACCATCTCACTCAAGTTTTTCTTGTATTAATTATCATTTAATAGATGCCTCCCTCCTCCGAGCCACCTCCAATGGCACGATACACCCTATCCTCGTTTCAGACCATGTAGCTATCTCAATGCAGATTTTAAATCGCCCCAACAAAAAAGAACACTCTATCTGGCGTTTAAATACTGAAACCCTCGAAAAGGAATCTGACACATTGAATCTACAGAACTAAATTGGGACATTTTTTAAAGAAAATTAACGCTCGGTCACTTCCTCAGTGGTATGGGATGCATTCAAATGCATCATGAGAGGACAACTGCTTAAACGTGCGTCCAAAAAACACAGAGATATTAAAGAAACTCTACAAAAACTAGGAGACGAAATCAAAAAGAAGGAGGCTTTATTTAGACACTCAAAAGATAATAAGCTACTAAGAGACATAAAGCAACAAAAATATGACTATAACTCTATAGTCAGCAAAAGGGCATACTTATGGGTGCATGCTCAAAAATCCAAAAGACTACTCTTTCTTAACAGGACCGGCACGGCCCTAGAGGCCACTCTCAAATGAAAAAAATTGAATAAGTAAGTTACACACAGTAAACCACAGGACGTTTATCTGGCGGACAGTAAAACCTAGGCTGCAGAAACAACGTTTTGCAACGCCTTAAGCATGATGGTGGGCTCACGATACCCAGTGTGACTCGCTACTATCAAGCTGCGCTGCTGCGCTATTTGGTGGAGTGGAATCGCCCACTCACAGAGAAACATTGGACCTTCATGGACCAGATGGCTGCGGGACGCCATATCTGGAGAGAGACATGGCTACCTAGGTTTCTTCTAGAGTATGGGGGCTTTATTCTTTCCCCGTAACTCGCCCGACACTCCAGGTCTGGGATATGGTAGCAATGTCTGCAAGCCTCACCACGTTCCCCTCCTCCTTGACCCCCTTATTCTCGAATCTGGACTTCCCTCCTGGCATGGCAAGGGGTGCAGACAGGCGATGGGCGGAAGGTGGGTGTAAACGGCTGGGATGTCTCTTATTCTTTTCGCCCAACTTAGGGACGATTACAGTTTGTTAGGTCTGGACCAATTTCTCCATTGGCAAATGTTGCATTGGTTGCTTGGCGCGTCAACAAGGCCCCAGGCAAATAGACCTATGTTTCCATTTAAAAAATGGTTGTTCCTCAAGAAATTTACTCTCATCTGACGATGCAATTGCAGAAAGGTAGATCCCAGGGCCAGATATGGTGGGAGGAGGAGCTGCGCCGAGCATTGTCAGATAAGGAATGGAATGACATTTTTTATTGAGAACACCACACAGCATACACCACAGGGCATACGGAGACTTCTTATAAAACCCTTTCCTATTGGTATTATACTCCCTCCCGGATACAGAAATGGAACCCTAAGTGCGATGGCCTGTGCTGGCGGGGTTATGGCAGTCCTGGCACATTTCTTCATCTCCTGTGGCACTACCTGAAGCTCACTAGATACTAAGAGCGGAGTTTGGATGAGGTCGATCGGGTCTTTGACACTGCTATCCCCAGATTCCCTACTTAGACACTCCTAAGTCTGCTCAACGCATTAACATTTCCGCTTCGCTCCATAAAGGGCAGACAGATGGCCTTGGCTCTCAACGCTGCCCACCGAGTGCTATTATCCAACTGGAACTCCGATAGAATTCTGACAGTGACTTCAACAGTTGTGGATTTTATTAGGTATGGAATGACTGTCGATGGCAACCCTAGGGGATAAATCAGATTACACTAGCATGTGGTCCCCCTTTATTTCCATCCTCTCTTGTGAGTTCCGGTAATTGACGGGCCTGAAATTTGTGCGCATACTGAGGTTGATCCCAGCTGACTGGGAAGAGAAAGAAGCTACTAGTGTCACCTGCTGATTGCTATGGCTTGGTTTCACTCTCTGAGTGCAATACTCCTAAGGTTCTTGGCTCGCTCGGATGGGGTTGGGGTCAGGGCGGGGGGTTTTAGTGATTTGTGTTTTTTTGGGGGGGTTTCTTTTGTTGTTTTAGGTTTGGAAATGGGAATCTATTCAGCCCAGCAGCCACTCTTGCATGAGGACGTTTTTTGGGGATGTACTGCAATTACTTTTGATTTTGCCTGACATTGGAAGTATCAAAGCGATATGTCATCTTCCTCTGTTCTCTGGATGATGCGGCCGGCCCATGATGGGTTGTAGGCATCTTGCTGTGTAACCTCTATTCAATCTACGACACTTAAAGACTTGCTGATTGCACTGAGTTTGTTGGTACCACCATCGCGGCCGGCCCAATAGGGTTATAGGCGGCTTGCTGTGTATTGCTTCTATTATGTGTGTTGTCAATAAAAAATGACTTAATTCTAAACCACAGGGCGGCTCTACCAAATTGAAAAATAAATACATTTTTGAAATATTTAAAAACTTCTACACAAACCTATATAACCCTAAATGCATGAGACATTAAGAGAGTATAGCGTTCCTCCGATCTCTTCCAATTAAGTCAGCCTCTGATGCGGACAGAGCCCGTTTAATAGAAATCAATTAATTATCAATGCAATAAAATTGATTCGCTCTTGGAAAGATCTGGGCTCTGATGGCTTTCCCATCATCTTCTATGAAAAATTATTGAAGTCTATGATTAGACCACTAAAAAAACACTTGATCACTTTGTCCTCCAAGGGAAAGTCTCTGGCACTGCAGCCGAGGCCACGACCGTAGTGATTCCTATAGAGGGCAAAGACCATTCGGACTCCAAAAATTTTGACCAATTTCACTCTTAAATATGGAAGCCATAATATTCGCAAAAATACTAGCTAAAAGATTAGAACCATGCATCCCTAAATGTATTTATAATTCCCAAACCGGATTTGTTAAAGGGAGCCTAGCAGATACAATATGTATACATTCTTCCATATAATAGAAAAGGTCCGCCAATCCACCATACCTGCAGCGGCCAGTGCGCTTGACGCAAAAAAGGCCTTTAATAAAGTCTCATGGCCATTTTTTCTTGCAGTCCTTGAATCACATAACCTCACTGAAACATTTACTAACATGGCCATGGCTCTAAAACCAGAAAGGAAACAGCACAACCCAACACACACTACGAAGTGTATGTGACGCACCTCCCTGTAGGCAAAGGACAACACTCCTTTTTCCAACCCTCCTCTAGTAAAACTGACATTCGAGCATTTTTGCTCTCACGGTGTGCAACACCACTACCCCTGCCGTTTCCAAGGGGTGATCCAAATGATCAACATAAACGTTTGCCAACTGTAGGTTGCACCTCCCAATTCAAATATCCAAACAAAAAGTAATGTATGAATGTCCATCCAGTATTAACAATGTTTAGGTTTCTTTAGTCTTCTTTTTAATTTGAAACAAAGCACCGGGCAGCCAACGCGTTTCGTTCTTTTTAGACAAGAACTTCGTCTGGGCTGTAAAAGACATTTAAAAAACATATGTATAATACAATCTTAAAATACAAAAACATGTGACAATACATTCCACATGCTACAACAAGAGAGGAGACGTTTAAAAAAATAATCTTACCAAAATTCACTTTCTTTTTTACCAAAACATGATTTTACAGATATATAACAGGTTGAGCACCTAAGCAGCTTTCTCTTCATTTAAATTCCTTGTTATTAGTTTCAATTATTAACCCACACTCATATTCGCATACAGATTATTTCAATCTTCGTAAAAAGGAAAATTGCAACAGCAGAGGCATACAACAAGAAGGAGCTGCATGACGATCGCTATAGATTGGGAACAGCTCTGTTGGCTATATTCAATCAATCTAATTTGTATGGAGGTCATTCAAACATAGGCCATACACCTACCGATTATACTGCTACTAGTTGTTTTTAGCCTGGAGACGTATTCTTCAGGATAGTTCAGCTAAGAACTCTCCCTGCGCCGTCACCTTAAGTCCGTAATCCCCATTTGAATATAATGGCAGTCGTGCCTATTAAAAATAGTATTGTATTATTTAGTAGGCCTCACTTTCATGTCCCAAATCCAATACACCCATCTCAAAGAAACCATTGCATTAGTGCACTATATAAAATAGCGTATCTCGAAATAGAATCATCACCTTACCTATCGTATTGAAGTACCAGGTATAATTTCTGACCTGGTGGCGATACCCTATTAATTGGCTGTTGTGCCTGAAAAGAAAGGGGAGTTTATAGGGGACATAATTCCTCACATTTAAAATCAACTTCATACTACCATTCTGCGCAACACTTAATACAGATAATTTGAGCCAAACAAACGTGTAAATATATGGCGTCGTCAACTTTTGCTTTTAGGAAGGATATAAAAAGAATCCCATTGTAATCGTCCTTGTTAACCGCTACAATCAAGTTCAAAATCCAAGGCGCCATCCTACCCCCAGTTTAATTTGACAAAAAGTCCTTTACGTCTTAACACCCTAAGAATATAACGTACAAATTAACATACACTGCAATCATATTATTTCTTAGAGCCCCTTACGTCCTAACGCATAATAATAAATATGCAGTTTAACATGAGATACCATAATATTATTGCCATTGAATTTTTCACGTAGGAATCCCCATCCCATTATCAATTCATTTGGTCCAAACGAATACATAATTTGATCGTCGAACATCAGGTCACATTTGAGAATCTGACAAAAGTTAGACTGGGCTCAGACATATAGTCTCATTGTAAATTTAAACCCATTGTGCCGGCGACCGTTAGTTTTAAAATGCACAGATTACTGGACATCATCATATGCAAAGAAAAACGTGCCCATAACATCAGAACACAAAATAACCTGGTTTATAGGCCAGTTTAGTAGAATACGGAGTCAATACTATTAACGGCAACCGCTAATTATACAATTACGCAAATCCCTGAGCATCACCATGAAGAAATAAAAACCTTCTAAGGGGTTCACTGATACACCTGGTCCTTTAAACCAACAAAGAAGAGATTGGCACAGAAGTTGTAATATCAAGAAAACATTTTTATTAACCTTACATGAGGTAGATTGCGTCACACAGTACCCTCAGACTACTGTAGGAGGCATTCTAAGGAGTACAGAGAACGGGCCTTATATATGCATAGGTTACATAGTCAGCATAAAACCAAGGGGAGGTCCTGGCACATACAAGCATGCTTATTGACTAATATGGGTATACAAAATTTGCTTGCTCAACAAAGTGGGAGGAGAGATATTTCTCCTTACATCAGCAAGAATAGGCTGACAGTTCTATACTAGGAGCAGATGCATTCTATCAGCTAAACCTTTCTGAGCATGTGCAAGGCTCTGAAAGAGGGAGAAAGCACATGGCTAACTAAAATGGCTGCCAGGAACAAAATGGCTTTTAGCTCATGCTAACAGCAATTCCTGCCATCTTTAACAGACGGTCCTTTTAGCATGAGCTAAAGACATCCCTATGATCTAGAAGAAACATAGAAAATATTTTGCACATTTATTCTCATAAATTCATCAATATTCTAATCCATTGCTAGGTGGGCATTTCTCATTCTAAATATTAAGCGGGCATTTATAAAGTATAAGCAGGAGTACAAAGGGAACAGAGCATTGGGTCATACAGATAGCATTAGAGAGTAATGGCTATTATTACAAACAGAACCATCAATATTTTTCACCCCTAAGCAGAAAGCAAATCCTAGAACCATCTAGTCTAATTCTATATCAATCATTATAGTCAAGGAAAGGGCAAAGTAACATTTGTCAACTGATCAGATGAACTTTTCTTTTGCAGAATAAACATTATTCCTAATGCAAATATTAAAGCAGTCAGACATATTATTACAAAAACAATCCTGGCTGCAGGGGACCAGGAGGACCACACAGGGCCATAGGAATTAGGACAAGGAGCTGCAAAGGGCTGCTCCTCCTCAAAAATGGGATGACTAAAGGGGTACATTGCTAATAAAAAGCAGTCCTTGGGAAATTGAAGCCGCTGTACAACCAGCCAGAGGGGAGTCTTCTCCCTGTGTCCGTTTGAGCCTCACAGGCAGGCTCTTGTTGTTCCCACGGTGGAGCTGCAGAACTCGCAACTCAGGAATCACGGCCCAGTTTCAAGGGAAAAGTTTCTTCTTTCAGGATAGGGCAATCACCTTCCGGGGAAAATGCCATCAGCGATCCTGTCCAGTGTCTCAGGCAGTGCACCAGTTTTCTTCACTTCAATCTCACAGGCACCAGATATACAGCACCTGTAACCTTAACTCAAGTCCTTTCCTAACTCTATTGCTCTGCTGGCGCACTGCTCTTTCGTTGGTGCCACAGATTGTATCCAGTGTGCCCAGGTATCTCTTGATCAACAAACAAAGGTGCAGCCTTTACAGCCAGCATTCAGGGGCGTGATGCTGAAGTACCTGAAGCAACCCTTGTTTCAAAAGGGGGTCACCTCAAGCAAAAGCCTCCTTGCCGTTCTGGTCGGTCTGTGACTCTCTCAGCTGGGCACCAAAAACTTGATCCACGACTTCTCCTTTCTGATTTGTGACCCCGTCTTTCGCCCAAGACAGAGGCAGGGGTACACACTTCACATCCCAGTGCTTCCGGCCTTCTACCTTCACAGGGGTCCTAGTTGCCAGCAATGCCTGTGCGGGTTCCCTTTACCCTGGCTTCAAGCTGGACTGGTGCTGACTCCCCAGGCTAGATCTGATGTCCGGGCCCCTCTGGCAATGGTTGTAAGGCAGCAAATATCTATTGGTGGACAGAACAAAAGGTCTTTAGACAAGGCATACAAATAATCTATCAACAGAGAGGATAATCTCAAAATACTTCCTAATCTTGGGGCGCCCAATGTATTAGCAAGGCACCCAAGAACCACTTCATCTATCTGAGAGTAAAAAACCCTGAACCTATTACACTATTTGAAGCAGCTAAGGAAGTCTGTGTTCATTTACTAAATTCGGAGGAAAAGAGAAAAACAATACAGACATACTCCAAAACCTTACATTTGTGTATTCCTATATTATTCATCTGAAGAACCTAACAAAAAAAGGAAATGTACACTTTTACTCATAAACCTTGCATTACTTGTACAGGACTGCAGACACTTCTAAAATGATTTTTCTTTCATAAAGACACCTACATTGTATGCTTAGGACCTTGCTCTCATGTTATAGGTGCAGCAGGAAAATCTAAAACTGCTAATTTAACAGGGATTCTTATTACATAAAGAACTAAAAAAACTCAACGTAGTGGGTACATAAATTTCTCCTGCAGAAAATGTTGTAACAAACAAACTCCTATAAAACAATATTTTCCTTCAAAAATGTTTGCTGAGGATCACATCAGCGTCTTCCCTGACATTATAAACCTTATGCATTCTACTTTTCACGATGTGGACTATGCAACATCCTTTTCAAAGGAAAAAATCCTATTCACCAGCTCTAATAAGGGCTGTCAGCTCAATTACATAGACTAACTAATAAAAGACTAGCAATGCCCTTGCAAAACTGTATGTAGCATGAGAATAACATATAGTTTCCCCTTAAAGGTCAAATAAGGGAACAGCAATCTAGACTACTCATCCTTTCATAATTTCATCAGACAGGATGGGCAGTAACATGGCCTTTTTTTATTCATTTTATTAATGCTAACAATTTTTAAAGCAGTATTACTGAATAGCCAATTAAATGTCTCATGGCTGTTTCCCAGACAGCTTAGACAGGTTCAAAAGAGAGTGAGAAAAAGAGAGAGAAAACTTAAATTTGTCTACCCTTAATTTGTAGAGGAGCTAACCTCCTTCCCCCATTTCGACAGTAGGAAACCTGAAACAGGCTTCACTTCTGTCAACAATATCAACCCCTATTTGTGGCAGCTGGGCACAAACAAACTTGTAGGGGGTAAATAACACATTGAGCCAGCTAGAGCACATTAATAACCAACTACCAATTCCTTTAGCAATTGTACTAGTCTAACATAAGGGCGCATGAATGCAAACTAAATCCCATTGCCTCCTTATCTCAGCCCTTGCACAGTAATTTTTAAACTAAAAGCATTATTTGTATATACATGGCAGAGCTGTGCTCTACACAGGGCCCACATATACCACTATATTTCCTTCTGTTCAATGCCTGCACAAAAACTTGCTTTTGCCAAAAATAGTAAGCAAAGCTTCTCTTTCTCTCCCTGCGCTGTCATCTCATCTTTCAGAATTTTTCAGAGGCCAAAGTGTCAAATCAAACCGTGCCCATAGCCCTGCTAGGCTGCTAAATGCAGAACTCGACCTTTAACCCTTACCAGCTGTCCTATTTTTGTGCAAGGCTTTCCATGCGGCTTTTCTAATTCAAAGCAACTTATGGAGAATCACAGCTGAAAAGCAGTCGTATTCCCTTCCTGTTTGCCAGTAATTTAGAGGTAGGATAATAACTTCTGCTGGTTTCTTTATACTTATTTTCATTTGTGTGCAGTGTGTGGTGTGCTTTTCTAGCAGTATAGAGGTCAGCTGCTTGTTCTATACTTGCATGTGTGCATTACTGAAGCCTGAGATCAGTTTGAAAACTGCTCTGAGTGGCAGAACTGCTTTTAAACAGTACATTTTGCCCAAATTCGACTTTGGTGTTAGGGGCACTTAAAAATGAATAACCTACAATGTTGTGGCATATTAGTCATCCCCAGAGTGTCCCCTAGATATCCCAGGAATGGGGGATCAGAAATGTATAAGGTACACCCTTATACAAATGAGTTTTGTATGCCTGGGTAAAGTGACATTTTCCATTTTAGTTCCACCCCCATTGCGGTAAAGCGCTGCTTAAATTCAACTTTGATGGTAGGAGTTCACAGTATGATTATTAGGCATTATGGAGATTAAAAAACAAATTTAGTGGACTTATTTTTAATAAACTTTTCTTGTCATATAATCAAAATTTCCTTTTTTTTTTAATAATGATCACCAACCCTTTTTATGGCTCCACATATGAAAAGCAAGCCTCATTCCTTTCCTATCATATTTAAATGCATTCATTTATAAACCTAAGCACAGAAGCCTTACTTGAAATATGAAAAGTCTTCGCCACTTTTAAAGGACAGTTATTATTTAACATCAGAACCACAGATATGCTTATGTAAAAAGCTTTAAGAAAGGAAATCCCTACTTTTAATCTTTTCTCTGTTATCCAAAATAATGAAACTGTCTTTTGTAACTTTTAAAATCAACAGTTTGTAATGCAGGCCTTTATACCGTGTTTTGCACTATCTTAAAATCTAGTTGACTCAGCAGTTTCCTTGTGGCTTGGGACCAAGAATAGCCATGTATTATTGACACAGCTGTGTTCTGACCAGCAGGCGTCAAATTCATCGCCATTCTCAGGAGAAAAAGCCTTTTGCTACATTGTAATGTCCTGAAAAAGTTCAATCTCCGTTGGTTGTGACAGACAGCTTTCTCAATGAGAGAGTTTAAACACAGCTGTTTGAAAGCACTTTTTGTGGTGCAGGAAATTTGAGCATGGTTGAGTCTATTTAAAACTAGGGCTGGGCGGAATCTGCGGAATGCCTCTTCGCGGAATTTTGAAAAAAAATTGTGGAAAACGAGCGCACAACCTGAGGGACCGTGTGCCCGGGACTGGGGTCCCTCGTGCTTGGGCAGGCTCCCCTATCTCCCCGGCCTGGCTGCGTTGAGAAGCAGGGACTGGCCCCGGGCCTCCTGATTTTTGGTCAGGGCCTGGGATCCCACGTCCTGCGGCCTGCCAAGTGTCCATCTGCCCGGGACAAGGGACCCTGGTGCCCCGGAGCCCTGCAAGGGCAGGCGGGAGCCCTACCGCTATGGCTCGGTGTGGGCAGCTGAGAGTCCTTTCGGTCCCGGCCATCTGGTCGCACCTTTCCCTCGGCCATCTGGTCGCACGCAATGCTCTCCAATGAGGCGACCAGATGTCCGGGCCAGCCTGGAAGTCCCGATGAGGGCTCATTTGTCTCCCGGATCCCAGTCAGGGCTCCAGGAGGTCGGGCGCACCCGCGCCTAGGATCCCCTCCGTCACTCGGAGCGCGAGGGTTACAAGAAAGGTGGGTAGCCTTCCTCCGGATTAGTAGGGGAAGGGTATGCCGGGACTGCCCTCCTGGGGATTGCGGTTCTCAGGCGGGGACCAGATGGGCCAAGCCCGGACGACACTTCCCCGGGGCGTCGGGTGCTTTCTCCTCCAGCCCGCGGCGAGGCAAAGTGCCCAGGACGGGCTCCATGGGTCCCCCGGGCGTCCCCCGAGGCCTGCAGCCCCAAAGCCCTGCAGCCCTGGAGCCCTTCAGCCCGGAGCCCTGGAGCCCTGCAGGACCGGAGCCCTGCAGCCCTGGAGCCCTGCAGCCCCTGAGCCCTGCAGCCACGGAGCCCTGCGTGGGCAGGCAGGAACCCTAGCGCGAAGGCTCGGGGTTGGACAGATGGGAGTCCTTTCAGTCCCGTCCATCTGGTTGCACCTCTCCCCTCGGCCATCTGGTCGCGCGCAATGCTTTCCAATGGGGCGACCAGATGGCCGGGCCGGCCTGGAAGTCCCGATGAGGGTCCATTCGCCTCCCGGATCCCAGCCAGGGCTCCAGGAGGCCGGGCGCGTCCGGGCCTAGGGTCCCCTCTGTCACTCGGAGCGCGTGGGTTACAAGAAAGGGGGGTAGCCTTCCTCCGGATTAGTATGGGCAGGGTATGGCGGTTCTTTGCCGGGGACCAGATGGGCTACGCCCGGGCAACATCCTCCCAGGCTTCACTCCTCCGGCCCGCGGCGTGGCAAAGTGCCCAGGGACGGGCTCCACGGGTCCCGGGCAGTCCTACCCCCGGGGCGCCCGGGCCCAAGAGCTCCGTCGGTCCTCCCCGTGCCTGAGTCCCAGCCGCTGTCCACCAGCCCCCGGGAAGCAGAGAGCCCACCGAGCCCATGGTTCAGGCGGGAGCCCTACCGCTATGTAGCCTTCCTCCGGATTACTAGGGACAGGGTACTCTGGGACCCCTCTCGGTCCTCAGCCGGCAGCTGGACGGGCCCGGATGCTGCCCCGGTCCTGTCCCGGGGACTGCCGCGTGGCAGGGTGCCCGGGACAAGGGGTCCGGATGGTCCGGGGAGGCTTCCCCTGCGCCTGCGGGCCTGGGAGCCCCGGCTGGGTCCAGGGGCCCGGCCGGGCCCCAGGTTGGGGTCTCCGGCCCAGGGCCCCATCCCCCCGGCCTGCGGCACTGCCAAAGGCCCGGAACGGGGTTCCGTTGTGTCTGGGGAGCCTCCCCAGGCCTGTCTGGGTTCATTGGCCCTTGGGGGCCCCGGGGAGGGCGGCCTCCCCGCCCCGGGCTCCGTCCCTGGTCCTGCCGCGTGGCAGGGTGCACGGGGCGGGCTCCGGAGGGCCCGGGGAGACTTCCCCTGTGCCTGCGGGCCTGGGAGCCCCGGCTGGTTCCAGGGGCCCGGCCGGGGTCTCCGGCCCCGGGCCCGTCCCCCGGCCTGCGGCACTGCCAAAGGCCCGGGACGGGGTTCCGTTGTGTCCGGGGAGCCTCCCCAGGTCTGTCTGGGTTCATTGGCCCCTGGGGGCCTATGGGGGCCCCGGGGAGGGCGGCCTCCCCGCCCGGGGTCCTGCTGCGTGGCAGGGTGCCCGGGGCGGGGTCCGGAGGTCCCGGGAAGGCTTCCCCTGCGCCTGCGGGCCTGGGAGCCCCGGCTGGGTCCAGGGGCCCAGCCGGGCCCCGGGTCGGGGTCTCCGGCGCCGGGCCCCGTCCCCCGGCCTGCGGCACTGCCAAAGGCCCGGGGCGGGGTTCCGTTTTGTCCGGGGAGCCTCCCCAGGCTCGTCTGCCTGGGGGCCCCTGGGGGCCCCCAGGGAGGGCGGCCTCCACGCCCCGGGCTCTGTCCGGGGTCCTGCCACGCGGCATGGTGCCCGGGGTGGGGTCCGGAGGGCCCGGGGAGGCTTCCCCTTCCCTTTCCCCTCGGCCATCTGGTCGCGCCTGTCCCCTCGGCCATCTGGTCGCGCAAGCCCCCTTCGGCCATTTGGTCGCGTACGTCCCTTCGGCAATCTGGTCACGCACAATGCTTTCCTATGGGGCGACCAGATGGCCGAGCTTGCCTGGAAGTCTCGATGAGGGTCCATTTGCCTCCCGGATCCCAGCGAGGGCTCCAGGAGGTCGGGTACATTCGCGCCTAGGGTCCCCTCTGTCACCTCGTGCGCACGGATTACAAGAAAGGGGGGTAATTTTCTTCCGGATTACTAGGGAGAGGGTCAATCAGACCAAAGTGATGTTTGGCGATCCTGAATCAGGGGAAGGCAGACCCGGGTACGCTCCTGCCTCTCAGCCCCTTCCCGATGGTCCTTTCTCTCCGAGTTTTCTGGGTCAGAGCCCCGTGAGGTCCGTGGATCCCGAGACAGGGGAAGGCAGCACCCGGGCCCGCCCGAAGCGGGGCCCCCAGGGGCCCGGGTACGCACAACTGCCTCTCAGCCCCCTTCCCGATGGTCCTTTTTCTCCGAGTTTGCTGGGTCAGAGCTCCGTGAGGTCCGGCGATCCCGAGACGGGGGAAGGCAGACCCGGGGCCTGCCCGCCGGGCAGTACTGAGAGGCAGTACGCTCCTGCCTCTCAGCCCCTTCCCGATGGTCC